>NC_054701.1:70687675-70807660 GCF_016097555.1 Gigantopelta aegis
ACTGACAAGTTTCTTGAACTGACATACAATGCAAGGTGAACCAAATGGGATTTAGCTAATTTATGAATGTCTTTCATCTCTTTGGTTTCTTGCATTTCATCCAGAACCATTTAATGGGTACTGTTTCCCACAAACACAAAGCATCTGTCCTAAAGTATTTTATCATGTTTGGCCTTTTTAGCCTGCCATGCATGGCAGGACGAGTTAGTAGGTTACTGACACAGACGCTTGAGACAAGCAGGTTGCACTTTTAGTGCACAACAATTACAAGTTTGTGCATGTAACTTGTATCTACAATTACATGGAATACTGATGATAGAATCTGGCAGTTACTAGGCCCGTGTGAACCGAGCGGTTGGAGGGGAGCTAAGCCCCTCCACCCCACAGGTCCAAAGCATTTACTCTCGTTTATTCTACTGTATTTATACTTGTGTGTGTGTGCGTGTGCGTGTGTGTGTGCGGGCGTGCGTGCGCGCACGCACACTCAAATGTTTGTGCCACTCCACTATAGCGTGTGCCAGACATGCACATTCAGTGGGGTGTAGACTGTTGCGAGCGAAATTTAAGGGTGAGGGCGGTTGAGTCATGCTCCCCAGAAAATATATTGGAAACAAGTGCTGGAGTAACCCCACACGTGTGCTCCCTACCTATCGTTCTTACGGGCCTGCTTGCTGTTACATTTATTTGTTAGAAGCATGAATGGATATATATCTACGTTCACACGGTGTCTGGTTGGATGGATCGATGTACATGAGTAGATTACCTACTCAGCCGTAGCTATATTTATTGTTTGCTAAGGTTTTACTTCAATACTGGCATGCAGCCACCAAAGGAAGTATAAAAAAACTGGCCTTTTAAAGACAAATGACTACTTATTACAGGTGGCCGCTAGAACAGGTTTGACTCCGTATAAATGCGACATGTTACCATTTGTAATGGATTATGATGGACAGGTACAGTACATGTTGGTAAATAGAGGCGGATCTAAGGGAGTGGGGCAGGGGCCCGCCCCCCCCCCCCTCCTAAATTTTGCGATAGTTATACTTTTATTATATATTAATTTTCATTTTTTTTACGATCCCCCTCTAAACCTCCCCCAAAATTCCCGTGGCATTCCACCTCATGTCACTGGGGCTTCCCCTAAATGGATTTTCTGGATCCGCCACTGGTAAACAATCACCCCACTCCTTTTGCCTGTTTCACTGTTACTGACTGAGGGCTGATGTCTGCAGTGAAAAAAAAAAACTGCGACTGCTCATAGTATAGTCTGATTGGCGATGGATACAATGCAAGCTGAAGATTGCCAAAAGCGAAACAATTCTGTTATATTGGGTATTCAATTAACATACCCATGGGTACGTTCCTATGAAAACAAATTAACTGGCAATAATAAACAGCACCATGCCAATACACGATGCTTGGCAGCGTTCAGTCTGCGATATATAAAACTGCGGAGTTTAATATTTTTTATACCAAATTATAATTAAATGCATATGTTTACAAAACATTCATTGTTGTCTTAGAAAATTGTCCCCAAAAACAATTCATCGAAATGTGTATGTTCGGTCCAACGTGTTGATAGCGGCACATACCTTATAGGTTTGCATACAGCCGCTTATGTTTCTGGTTACCTTGTTTATTCTTCCTCATATTGTAAAAGATCCCTTGCTACTAATTGAAAAATGTAGCAGGTTTCCTCTCTAAGACTGACTGTTAAAATGACCAAATATTTGACATCCAATAGCCGATGATTAATTAATCAATTTGCTTTAGTGGTGTCGTTAAACAAAAACATATTTTAAAACATATTTTCTTCCTCATACATGTATGTGTTAGAATGTTTGCCCACTGTATCAAAATGATTCTGCTGCATGGTTTAGTTTGTGATGAGAATCAGGTGAGGAATAATTGGGCGAAAGAATACGTACATGGAGTGTGATAGATCGTAGGATCGACCCTAACCACTTTAACATACTTGTGTGATATTATGTCACTGGTCCTATGAGTCTGATTCTAGCGCTACCCGAAAACGTTTGTTTGACGAAAGGTCACTGCTAGATCTTACTTTTTAAGACTGAAAATGCTTTCTGATTGTTTGTTCAATATTATTGTCTTTGTGAATGGGATGTTGCTCAATGGATTACATCAGTGGCCTAGGATGTAATGAGTTGTGGGTATGGGTGCCAAGGGTCAGCACGATAATTTTGGCAACCAGCTTCACTGAGACCTCGTTTAACTAACATGACGATCTTTACCTAGGTTAGCAACAAAAACATACATTCGAGATGCTGTGTCGAGGGTTTGTAGCAGCTACCCCTGCTGGCCCGGTGCAAAGCCGGCCTGGCTGAAACGACCCTCCAGCTTGCACTCACACCCTCTTCAGTCGATACATAGGAATTTCGAGTTTTAAACAGTACTTCTTGAATTGCCGTTATATCAGAAGTATTTGGCATGAGTTTCGTGTGTCAACAAAAGTTCACGAACAAAAGATGTCATTCATTGTCAGTGAAATGATGTTTTAGTGGTACTTTTATTTACTATTTAAACTTCCATGTCTGCTTTCTAGATGATACTAATTGCTCAGTACCACAGATTTGAGTATTTTGCATTGCATTGCATCAGTGTAGTTTAGCATTTGGTATGGAAAGTCTCGCGGATCATCTACGGCAATAGCCTGAAAATTAATGCGAAGATGGACACATCCTAGAGAGAACCGTTTCATGTAAGTACTAGCATTTAATCAACACCATTTGACGTTGTCATGTATAGCATGGTTTTCATATAATGTGGAAGCACCAATATATAAGACATATTATGTGACCCTACCACCATCCCCACCGTGTGCTATTAACAAATTTTTTGTGGTATTTTACTATTTTATTTAATAAAAAAAATAAAGTTTGTTTTGTTTAGCGACACCACTGGAGCACATTGATTAATCATCGGCTATTAGATGTCAAACATTTTTATTTAATAAATGCACATGTACTTGATAAATAAAGTTTATGATTAGTTTCTTGTAACGATATTTTGTATAAAATGATCCAAACAGAAACTGGTGCAAATTTCCTTTTTAGTCTATAGGGGTGGGGTGGGTTACAGGTTTAGTATTTTCGGAAGAAACTGAATGTATTGTGCTTTTTTTAATTGAGGTGTATAAAGTCTAGTCTAATACACACATACACACGCGCGCGCGCGCACACACACACACACACACACACACATACTCTCACACACACACATACACACACACTCTCTCTCTCTCTCTCTCTCTCTCTCTCTCTCTCTCTCTCTCTCTCTCTCTCTCTCTCTCTCTCTCTCTCTCTCTCTCTCTCTCTCTCTCACACACACACACACACACGCGCACATGCATGTCCAACAGCTGATTGACGACCCCTGCACGTAGGTCATTGGTATAGCGCTCACCTGATGAGCGGTCGGTTTAGGATCGATCCTCGTCGGTGGACCCATAGGGGGTATTTCACGTTTCAGCCAGTGCACCACGACTGGTATATCAAATGCCGTGGTATGTGCTGTTCTGTCTGTGGGATGGTATATATAAAAAAATCCCTTGCTACTAATGGAAAAATTAAGTGAGTTTCTTCTCTAAGACTATACGTCACGATTCATTATTTACATCCAATAGCCGTAGATTAATAAAGCAATGTGCTCTAGTGGTATCGTTAAACAAAACAAACTTTAACTTTAACCTTTTCAAAAGCATATCGAGGTGCAGTGAAATATAAATAAGTTTTAATGCCTTCCCGAGTACATTTTAATGCACGACTATTGAATCGAGCCTCAAACCTGTTATTGGAAGGAAGGAAAGAAATGTTTTATTTAACGACACACTCAACACATTTTAATTACGGTTATATGGTGTCGAACATATGGTTACGGACCACACAGATATAGAGAGGAAACCCGCTGTCGCCACTTCATGGGCTACTCTTTTCTATTAGCAGCAAGGGATCTTTTATATGCACCATCCCACAGACAGAATAACACATACCACGGCCTTTTATATACCAGTAGTGGTGCACTGGCTGGAGCGAGAAATAGCCCAATGGGCCCACTGACGGGGATCGATCCCAAACCGACCGCGCATCAAGCGAACGCTTTACCACTGGGCTACTCCCCCCCCCCCCCCCACCCAACCTGTTATTGGCGACGTTGAGATCAAGATTCTCAGTGAGACAATTGCACCCTTGCCAATTACAATCAATAGTCCCATCCTACGCAAATGTTGTTTTATTTTTGAATTTTGAATTTGTTTTATATTATTATTATTTAAAAAAAAAAAAAATTCAGTTTAGTTTGACGTAAGAAGAAAAGTAAAAAAAAAAATTGAAAATATTTTTTTTTTCTTTTTTTTTTCTTCTTTCTTTTTTTGTGTGCAATTTAGAAAACGATCTGGTCAGAAATAAATAACTTGTAATAAATTCCATAATATGAAAAAGGCGTTTCCTGTGGGAAGGACTGTAGGGATGTAATATGTCTCTTTGCTACGGACAGAACAGCATAGGTCACGGCCTTTGAAGAGCATTTGTTATAACTGGAAACTGTTCCAATCCAGTGAACCAACAAGACGGGGATCCAGGACGTGTATTGCGCCTCATCGTAATTGAGGCCAGCAAAATCAAATGTTTAGCAATTTGATACTGTTAACAAACTGACAAATCGTTTACTTCCTCGTCGTAAATGACACAGATGCCATAAAACATATAGGCTCATTAAATGGAAAATAATACAGTTGATTAATATGACTCGAAATAACTATTAATGAGCCTGTTAAAAGCAGTTAAACACTATCAGTATGTCGAGCACGTTTATAGCATTTACCGTATACATGTCAGTGTATATATACTCTTCAAAAAAAGAAACGCAAAAGGGTACAAATGGGTTATAACTCCGATTTTATGTTTCCTACCGGTTCATGCTTTGTGAATATAAGGTCATTGCATGTCCCAAACACATTCCCACGGTTACATTCGATAAAACGCAGCTACTGTACAATAAAGTTCCAAAATGTGAATATTCGCAAAAACGCAGCCACGTGCAAACCATGTCACCACTGCACGTGCGTTGTCTGCACATGCAACATGAACACCGACAGTATAAAAGTGCAGGGTGTTCGCTTGCCTGGCCTCTGTATCTGGCCGACAGTTGACAATCCAGGACATGCCACGTCTCAGTGAACCGCAGAGAAACAATGCCATCGGCCGACTAGACGCAGGCAAATCCAGAACGGCCGTTGCCAGGGCATTCCATGTGTCCCCAAGCACCATCTCCAGACTGTGGGACCGTTACCAGCAACATGGATCAACACGTGACCTCCCTAGATCCGGTCGACCACGGGTCACTACCCCCGGGCAGGACCGCTACATCCGGGTACGCCACCTTCGGGAACGATTGACTACTGCCACCTCCACAGCCGCAGCAATACCAGGTTTGCGCAGGATATCCGACCAGACCGTACGGAACCGCCTACGTGAGGTAGGAATTCGTGCCAGACGTCCAGTTCGAGGTGTCATCTTAACACCACAACACCGTCGACTCCGACTGCAGTGGTGCCAGATTCATCGACAATGGCCTCAACTGCGATGGAGACAGGTGTGGTTCAGTGATGAGTCCCGATTTCTGCTCCGACGTCATGATGGAAGATGTCGCGTGTATAGGCGTCGTGGTGAACGTTATGCGGCAAACTGCGTGCAGGAAGTGGACAGATTCGGCGGGGGTAGTGTCATGGTGTGGGCAGCCATCTCACACACTGGCAGAACTGACCTGGTCCACGTGCAGGGCAACCTGAATGCACAGGGCTACATTGACAAGATCCTCCGGCCACACATCGTTCCAGTTATGGCCAACGCCAACGCAGTGTTCCAAAATGACAACGCCAGGCCTCACACAGCACGTCTCACAACGGCTTTCCTACAGAACAACAACATTAATGTCCTTCCTTGGCCATCGAAATCACCGGATTTGAACCCAATTGAGCATCTATGGGACGAGTTGGACCGACGCCTCCGACAGCGACAACCACAGCCCCAGACCCTGCCCGAGCTGGCAGCAGCCTTGCAGGCCGAGTGGGCCACCATCCCCCGGGACGTCATCCGTACTCTGGTTGCTTCAATGGGCAGGCGGTGCCAGGCAGTTGTCAACACACGCGGAGGCCACACCCGGTATTGACTCCAGATGACCTTGACCTTGGCGGTGTGTCCTATCACTTACTCACAATGGACTAGAGTGAATTGTGAACAATCCTGCAACATTTGGTAATTATCGGACTCACCATTCAATAATTAAATCAATTCTCCAAATGTTACGACAATGTGGTTTTGCGTTTCTTCTTTTGAAGAGTATATATAAACCATTGTTGCTGCTACTGGATCAAGAAAAGGGGGTGGGCAGATGCCCCCTTGCCCCCCCCCCCCCCCCTTCCTACGCCAGTGCATGCACAGGCATTAGCTATGTATATGCACCCACAAGATTCAGGTAAACGTGCTTATATCAAATTAAATGTTCGAGGCCAGAGATTGTATCCAAAGCAAGAAAGGGATGGGGCAGGGGAGTGAACACTAGCAAAACAAAACAAAAATATCAACAACAATAAATTGAGACATCTGCTAATTTCGAGACTTTTATTTTTTTATTTATTATTGTTATTAATGGGTGAGAATGGGTGAGAGTCCACAGACATACGGCTACACGCCATTTCTAATATGCTTCTTTCACTAGATGATTTTCAGTTGCACGTTCACCCTCAATATGATATATTACGATGTTACTGCATGCTGAAAAGATACAGGCGTCTGAAAAACAGTCTGATGTATGTTTCTTGCCCAGAGCCACAACGTATTATTTCGTTCAATAAAGGAAAGGAAAATAACAAAGTATAATATAATATTTTAAACTTCGGCTATGGTTTCTAAAGAGAAAGAAGAAGAAAGAGAGCTACGTCAACCAAAAAAGCAACAAGGGATCTTTTATATGCATTGTCCCGTAGATAAGACAGTACATACCATGGCCTTTGATGTACCAGCCATGGTCAATGGTTGGGACGGGAAAAGCATGAGTAAATAAAATACAATTCAATAATTATGGCAGCCACCTCGATGGATCCAATCAGGTGATTGGATTTTTTTTTTCTCGTTCCAGTCAGTGCACCACGACTAGACACAGGCCGTGGTATGTGCTTTCCTGTCTGTGATAAAGTGCATATAAAAGATCCCTTGCTGCATTAAGAAAAATGTAGCGGGTTTCCTGTGATGACTATGTGTCATATTTACCAAATGTTTGACATCCAATAGCCGATGATTAATTAATCAATGTACTCTAGTGGTGTCGTTAAACAAAACAAACTCAGATGATCACTCAACAACTGAGCTACGTCCCGTCCCTTGACATATTGCTGAAGATACTAAATAAAAAAAATGAAACAATGCAGGATAACACATACCATTAAAATACCACAAACTCTCGAACAAGTCAAATAAACATGTCAGACACCAAAATAGCCGTGATTTAAAATGTGCTAAGGTGTTGTTTTCTTTCCTTTCATTCAATTTCCTTTTTCTTCCTGTTATTTCTGTTCTAATTTTAAAAAATTGCTTTCATTATTTTTTTAGTTGAGTCATTGTTACACGATTACCACTGTGATTCGAGTTCGTAACGATAACTGTTCGTTTATCGATGTTGACACACAGAATTGCTTTTGTCTCAACAAACTGAGACTGACAAATTACCGGACTCGGATTACAAATGTAATCTTGAAATCCCGAGATGCCAGCTAAAACATCGAATCTCTATGGTGACGCTTGAGTTTAATATGATTTAACCCGAATTAAAATAGATAATGTTCTAAAATTTTTGTAACATATGCTGACTACTGAGGCTGGTTTGCAAATAATTCTCTGTCTCTCCCAAAGATTAAAAAGACAAAAACACAATGGTTTTAGTATATATTTTTTTTTATCTTAAAAAAATTAAAAATAAAAATAAAATAAACAAACAAAGATAATCTAGAATATCATAATAGGTGACCAAACTAAGCCGTCTTTTATTTTATTATTAGAGTTGAATTACATTTTCTTCTTTCGATGACAACAGTGCATAATTATACATATAATGTAAAACAAAGAAGAAATAAAAGCAACAACAACAAAAAAGAAAGAAGAAAGAAAAAAAAAACCCCCCAAAAAAAAAAAAACAGTTGAGTATAATTTTGATTTACATAGATAATAATACACGAGTGGCCGTTAGATACCATTTATCTCACAACGAGTTGTTTTAAAATGTATCTAACTAACGAAAGTAAGTTTGATACGTTTTTAAACAACGAGTTGTGAGATAAATGGTGTCTAATGGACACGAATGTATTATTCTATTTCTTACATATCCTAAAAAAACCCAGGTTTTAAGCAAATTTTTACATCTTTATTGACTAAAAGATATTTACAACCCTCTGCGCTTGTAACTGACTTATTCGTCACAGACATATGATTGCCAGTTTAACTATACGTCACAGTGTCATCGATTTCCACCGTGCTGTTTTTTTATTGGACGTATGGCATTGGTGACCTGGTCATCACCTAAGAGCAGCCACTAAGAGTAAGACACTTCAGTAACAGTTCACATGCTATCTTGGCTGTTTCATGTGCTAAACATGAGATATAAATGTGCTTATCAAATTTAAAAGTGTCATATTTGGTTATTTTACACGATTTTGTGATAAATAACTACAAATTAATCCACCCCACATAATGTATTTGCATAGCTAACTGAAGAATAATAAAATTGTAATTGTCTCGTCACTTGGCGTAAACAGTAGTTGCCTCAAGAATCCTTGACGAAAAATATAAACTACATAAACAAATATTTACCACGTAGGCCCTACCTATTAAAATGGCAACCAAAATATCTGGAGACATTTCCCGCAATTATCACAATTACACAGTTCTCTACAATCATTATGATGTAGACTTGGTCGAAACTTAAGGAAGGAAATGGTTTATTTAGCGACTCGCTCAACACATTTTATTTACGGTTATGTAGTGTCGAACATATGGTTAAGGATCACGCTGATATTGAGGGAGGAAACCCGCTGTCGCCACTTCATGAGCTACTCTTTTCGATTAGCAGCAAGGGATCTTTTATATCTACCATCCCATAGACAGGATAGTACTGGTCGAAACGTAAATACACTTTTTTGTTTCATATACTGTTCATTTCAGTAGATGGTATGTTTTTTGGTTGTCCTAATACAGTACATTCAAAGTACCTCTGAGAGATCAAGGCAGTGTCTTGATGTTTGGCAAGCGCCTGAAGAATTTTTTTAAACATATTTTGTAAATAGACCCTACAGACCACATCAACTGGTTACGAACAAAAGCCTTTACTCGACTCCAGATAAAAGTTAAAATAATGTGGGATTTTAGAATCTGTAAGTAGGTAATTACAATCAGAAATAAAATTCACTTGATTGGCTGTGAAAACCCCCAAAACAAACGCCAACCCAGCCTGATGGAAAGACAGAAGAGCACAGATGGTATTTGAAGGGAGGAAGGAAATGTTTTATTTAACGACGCACTCAACACATTTCATTTGCGGTTATATGGCGTCGGGCATATGGTTATGGACCACACAGATATTGAGAGAGGAAACACGCTGTCGCCACTTCGTGGGCTACTTTTTTCGATTAGCGGCAAGGGATATTTTATATGCACCATCCCACAGACATGATAGCACATACCACGGCATTTGGTATACCAGACGTGGTGCACTGGCTGGAGCGAGAAATAGCTCAATGGGCGAGATGGTATTTGAGACGAAATGTAATACACTACTAGAGTAGACGTGCCTCTTTAAACTACAGAGATGTAAAGTGAACCTGAGTGGCACAACTATGGGATTGATTGCCAGCAACACAGTTACCTTCCTGATACAGAGAATGAGGGTTTGATTGCAGTCAATATTTTCTGTTACTAATTACGTGTTCCCTTATTTCTTTCCATCAGTATATATTATTTCAAGCAAGAAACTATGTTTTCGATTACCCCCCAAACCCCCCCCCCCCCCACACAAAAAACAAACAATAAAAAAACAACACAAACAAACAAAAAACACCAACATAACAAACCAAACAATACCATCCAATGTTGTAATTAATGATTATTTTTTGGGTTGAATGCTCTGATCGTAATAACTTATCACAGTAACACGATTCTTGATAAACGCACTTATGTCGAGATGCAACAGAGAAATCTGTGTATTCCATTACAGGCAATTACAGCCATGTCATTAGTGAGAACCGAAGTAAATGGTGTAGCTTAGACGAGACCTACCATTAGATAGTAGAACCGAATTATCAACGACGCAGACATATTGTTTTTCATATATATATATATATTTGTGTGTGTGTGTGTGTGTGTGTGTGTGTGTATGCATATATATATATATATATATATATATACATGTGCACACACACAAACACACACATATATGTGTGTGTGTGTGTGTGTGTGTGTGTGTGTGTGTATAATTTATACACACAAACGCATACACACACATTTTTGTAATTTGGTACTGCTGCACTGTACTTCAAAAGTAAGTCACATTCAATGACGTGGCTGTTACGCAGTTCATTTTGCAGTGAAAATCTTCTGTTACTCCTACTGATACATGATGCAACAACTAAATCCAGTGTCTGATTTCACTTTAATTGCAAACCCTTTTTGTCGTAACTTGTACGCGCGCTTGTGTGTGTGTGTGTGTGTGTGTGTGTGTGTGTGTGTGTGTGTGTGTGTGTGTGTGTGTGTGTGTGTGAATTAAAGCCCAACTATTGCTAGTAGCGTGGCTATTGATTGTGGATCATGATTGTGGAAAAATACGTTCCAATATTAAAACAATCAATAAAATAACCATTTAAAAATTTTAATTATGTTTCTTACACACCCGTTGGTGAGAACATCATTCGTTATTTTTGATAACACATGCTTGTTTACACACGTACGTGTGTTAACAATTTCAACACATACGACTGGCTGTTCCTCAGTGATGGCCAGGTCACCAATGCCATACAGCCAATGAAAAAATAGCACGATCAAAATTCGATTACACTGTAACGTATAGTTAACCTGACAATCATTTGTCTGTGACGTGTAAGGGCAAGGGCTGTAAATAACTTTTAGTCGAAAAAGATTGGGACGGAACATGCTCTTAATTTTGTTTTCGCCTGTGGCGATATTAATTGTTTTAGAAGGCCGTGTGCAGTTCCAATATGCACTTAAGCCCAGATGGGCAACTTGTTACGTGATACCTTTGCGCGACGGTCGTCGAGCTTTTCTAATACACACCTAGCGCAGGTGCGGAGGCCATGTGGCCAGTAGTTACGTAATACCTCCGCGAGTGCGGTTTTTACAACCGTGATTTTGGTGACTAGGCGTCATTGAGTCTGACCATCTGAGAAAAAAAATACCGCTTGGTCGCTGTGGAAATTCACATGATAAGATTCAGTACCGCCTTTTACCCCCAGGCGATATTCGGTTTTTTAATAAATAGCTAGGGTTTTAGAGATATCGGGGAGAAACATAAGGAAGGCTCCAGGGGATCGCTGCCCGTCCGGTCTGGTAAATAATTTTATTTCTGCTCTGTTGTATAACCTTGATGTGATTGATGTGACTTTAAATATTTTAATACTGTATTATACCAATATTATTTAGACGGTGCTGCCGGTCATCTGACGCAGTATACTGTAGGCTCACCGTTCTGATATATATATATATATATATATATATATATATATATATATATATATATATAGCTTATCCAGTAATCCTAGAGGACCTAGGTAAACTGTAGGTTATTGTCTTTATTGTGATAGGTACCAGTATTAAGTCTGTATTACAAGGTTATTGAATGAGTAGTTAGGGTTAATTAAAAATTAACCAGTTAGGAATAGAGTTGTAATTCCTTTATTAATTAAGTTCCCCTGGAAGCGTTTCTCCATTATCACACGTGTGTGTGTTAGCGTTTCTCAATTATCACACGTTATTGAACGAGTAGTAAGGGTTAATTAAAAATTAACCAGTTAGGAATAGAGTTGTAATTCCTTTATTAATTAAGTTCTCCTGGAAGCGTTTCTCAATTATCACACGTGTGAGTGTTGTGTTACGGTGAAGTGATTAGCATATTGTGTAAACTAGACACCTAGAGATTAACAAATTAAGTGATCAGTTCTGGGTTGTTATTATTTGTTGTTGTTAATTAACTACTGCGGCAGTACATTTGTCAGCGTAGGTTAATACAGATTCCAAAGTGTATTGTGGTTTTGTTGTGTTTTCTAGTGAACTAAACGTGCTATAATAATATATACTTTATATAAGATCTTATCTCTGATCATACCTAGACGAGCTAGCGGGTATAACTGCCTGTTACAGGGAGATCTAATAGATATACAGTTATGAGAGATATTTGGACACTCGTGTTTCATTCAGTTACGGGTATTATAGGATCCCCGTGACAAAGATGTTAAAATGTAGTTAAAATCTGGCTTTTGGGGATATGTAAGAAATAGAATAATACATTCCTGTCCGTTAGATACCATTTATCTTACAACTCGTTGTTTAAAAACGTATCAAACTTCGTTTCGCTCGTCAGATACATTTAAAAACAACTCGTTGCAATATAAATGGTATCTAACGGCCACTCATGTATTATTCTCTATTTATCGATGTTAAAACCCATAACCATGAACAATGTATTGATTTAAGTAAGTTTATAACCAAGGCTTGCATAGTGAAAAGTGTTATTCATGCTTTATTTCACAAGAGTTTTTAATTCTTTTGTATCTCTATTTTGTTTTTAAATTTACTTTCCTCATTATTATAAAGTAAATACATGTGTATTTGTATGTTTTATAATATTTCTATGTGAGACAGCTGTAAAAATCCACAAATATGTAAACACATTTGTATTTACAAACTTGTGTACAGTATATCTCAAGTTACTAGTTCCATATCAAAAGCGGTTGCGAACAAGCTTCACCCTTCCAAGCGAGTCTTGAGAGAGTGGCGGTCTTCCTATTGGCAGTACAGGAAATGTATAATTGGCTGGCGTCGTGCTCGTATCGGTCATACACTCTGACAGTGTACTCTGAGACGGTATGCTACAATTTGGTTGAGTGCAATCATCTTTAGCAATCGAGAAAACATATTTGGTAAGGAAAATGTAATGCCAACCTGAATTCGTTTGAAATTTCTCAGTGATACCTAATGTTATTTTTAATTTTAATTTACCCATCTATAATTCCCCCCCCCCCCCCCCGCTCTTTAAACTGCTTTAAGCTAAAAAAAAAATAATTTGTATATTGACGTTCATTAATTTATTAATGTATTTACCTTTGACACACCACAACCATGTATGTTTTGTGTTAGGGTGTCGTTAAACATTAATTAATTAATTCTTCATTCGTTAGTTCTTTCGTTCGATCATTCATTCTTCATTCGTCCGTTCATTCATTCATTCATGCCATATGAAAGGATAAAACAAGTCATAATGCACCTAGAACACGGGGACTCGGTAAGTGTTGGGGTATCGTTAAAGGGACATTCCTGATTTTGCTGCATTGTAAGATGTTTCCGACTATAAAAATATTTCTACGATTAAACTTACATATTAAATATATTTTCTTGTTTGGAATATCAGTGTCTGTATATTTAATGTGTTTCTGATCGTCTTAATATATGTAAGAAGCCCAAACTGGATTTTGTCTTCAAATAATTTCGTACGTACGAAAACACAATATTTTAGGAAATAGATGAAATTTAATCTAGTACAAACATTAGCACGACCAGAAACACGTTTAGTATACAGCCACTAATATTGTATGCAGAAAAATATATTTGATATGTAATTACAATCGTTAAAAGGTCTCTGTTAGTCGATAATATCTTAAAAAGTGCAGCAAACTCAGGAATGTCCCTTTAAACATTCATTCATTATTTCGGTGAGTGTTCTGGACTTGGAAGCTGTAACCTTATACTGTGCCCGGGGCGGGACGTAGCTCAGTGGTACACCGCTCGCCTGATGCGCGATCCATCTAGGATTAATTCCTGTCGGTGGGCCCATTGGGCTATTTCTCGTTCCAGCCAGTGCTCCACAACTGGTGTAACAAAAGCCGTGGTATGTACTATCCTGTCTGTGGGATGGCCCTAGGCCCTCTCCTATATACACACAATATAATGAGAAAGAAGGAATTGTTTTATTTAACGACGCACTCAACACATTTTATTTACGGTTATATGGCGACAGACATATGGTTAACAAACACAGAAAGAAAAAAAATGTTTTATTAACGACGCACTCAACACATTTTATTTACGGTTATATGGCGTCAGACATGGTTAAGGACCACACAGATTTTGAGAGGAAACCCGCTGTCGCCACTACATGGGCTACTCTTCCGATTAACAGCAAGGGATCTTTTATTTGCGCTTCCCACAGGCAGGATAGCACAAACCATGGCCTTTGTTGAACCAGTTATGGATCACCGGTCGGTGCAAGTGGTTTACACCTACCCATTGAGCCTTGTGGAGCACTCACTCAGGGTTTGGAGTCGGTATCTGGATTAAAACTCCCATGCCTCGACTGGGATCCGAACCCAGTACCTACCAGCCTGTAGACCGATGGCCTACCACGCTGGTAACAAACACAGGGATGTTGAGAAAGGAAACCCGCTGTCGCCACTTCATGGGCTACTCTTTTCGATTAATAGCAAGGGGTCTTTTATATGCACCATCGCACAGACAGGGTAGTACATACCACGGCCTTTGATATACCAGTCGTGGTGCACTGGCTGGAACGAGAAATAGCCCAATGGACCCACCGACGTGGATCGATCCCAAACCGACCGCGCATCGAGCTAGCGCTATACCACTGGGCTACGTACAACAATAGAATGACGACAATTAATTATAATATAACAGTAATGTATACATATAAAATTTGTATGCAAAATTTATTTTAATAACAATCAAATTGAGGCGCTGTTGTGCTAACGATAATAAAGAATTGAAAACTGAACTGAAGACAGCCCGGAGTACTCTAACGTCAGCTGGGAGTTCGCTTGTCGTCTGTGGGTGTAACTGTTACACAACGAAACGTAATCAGGCTTCGTCCATAGCAGTGATAAACAGCATATGGTATCAAGGGATCAGCCAAGTCCAAGACGATTAATAGCTTGACTGTGAGTCAGCATCAGTTTAAATTCAGTCGTTATTATGAAACACAGTGTGTGTGTACGTATGCGTGTGCGTGCGTGTGTCTGCGAAAGCGCCTCCACAAGATCTTTTGGGAAGTAATGAACTGTATTATAGCGAACATACGAAGAACTTTATTAAAACAAATTTAGGTGGGGGTTTTCTGTGGGGTTTTTCCGCTCCATTCACTGTCACAGATATAGTTTATTCTGACAAACTAAGTTTGCCTAATGTCTTATACAGTATTTCAACGTTAAAGACTGTAATAAACAGGTGTTATATACATATTTGTAATAAAGACAACAACAAAAAACCCGTCAAGAAAATAGCTGATTGGCAAACAGCGAATGTTATCAAGTATAACCTACCGTTATTCGCCTTGTTACCAGTTGATAGTAAGTGATCATGAATTAAGCTTGTGGATTTTGAACAAATCTCAAAAACAGCATTTCTGTTTGTGATCTTGACATTCACAATCATAGATAGAAAGCCTACACAATTTCTGTAAATTCTGAACACTAGTGTTCAGCATCACGATCAAGTTTATACATCCTGAAAATTATGACCTTGACATTCGGCCTAGGATCATTGTAGAAAAAAGGAATATTAAGTTTAAAAACCTATGGAATATTTTGGTTTATTTCGTTTTCATATTTAAGTGCATTACAGTGTAGTAATATCTCTGTAATAGCAATTACTTACCTTTCTAATTTCGATAATTATGTTTATGGTCCTTTCCCCATTTTTTCTTTGATGTGTGATGTGGTAATAATGTCGAAATAAACGAGGAAAGCAGAAAGTAAATTCGCCACGTATCTGCATTTCGTAGTAGAAAACTGGCAATAGATATTCGCGTACTTGTGTTAGACTGGAGCAAATCATCACCTGTGTGCTTGGAATCTCCCGAGCTCTTGTGGTTTTTCGCTTATCAGTTTGAAAATCTAGAAGAAAAAGAACCTTTACTTGTTACTCCCCAGTGTACGAGTAGATGATGTATTGTGAGAAGGTGTTGTTGTTTTTTTACTTCTCACTATGTTTAGCCGGAAAGTGACGTGAAAATAGTATTTGAACGTTCTACGAAATAACTGCAACACCGAGAAACGTAACACCAACTTAAGAAGAAGTAAGAAACAACAACGATCGATTTTGTTTCTTGTGTCATATTTGGTTGCAGCGTTTCTAAATTATCATACTGTTAATCCATTGGGAAATACTAAAACGTCCCCGACGACGTGGACAACAACAGCAACTACAACGACAACAACGAAAATTGAAAGATACAGCTGTTATGTTACCTGTTTATACCAAGGGACACTATCAGGAATCATATTTGACCTTTAACCTGTAGAGTCAACATAACTGTTGCAGACGACACCACGCTGTTGGAACTGTGATGGAGAAATGTATTTCGGAATTTCTTGGTGATTTGTTTTACTTTCCACTGCCATGCTGTTCCTAACAATCAAGAATGCATCTAGCATGGCCGGATGTGCGATATAGGAATAGCATAGCACAGCAAAGGCGATGACCTGGCTTGAATGTTGGAGTTAGTGAAGAAAACCAACAAAACGACATGTTTGCTGCCGCCTCATCAGGGGGGTTATCTTGTCCGGGAGATGCAGGACTTCAGGTGAGTGTTATAAGTGACGACAATCAATGATTGCACACGCGCGTCCGTGTATGTGTGATGTTGTTGTTTTGGAAAAACAGAGTATATTTGTAATAATATGAAAATGTACTCGCAACCTTTCCACCATACCCATTCAGATATTGTCTTTTAAAACCAATGTGCCTTGTTGTATATTATGGTCAAATACATTTAATAAAGCTCTGGTTACTAATGGAAAGAACTTATCTACATTTATTTGACAGCTGCAGATTTGTTGGCTAGCATTGAAATATGAATGGCATGATGACCATATGTTGGGTATTACCAGCTAGTCGTTCACTGATTGTACCGATATGTCCTCAAAGATACAATTGCTTGGCACCGTATTACAGCATGATTTAGTAATGTAATATACAACCGCTTATACGTTATCGCTACCAGCGATTACTGTCAACTGTTTTCGTACTACGTAAAAGACTGTCGCCGGTTTGAATACTATGTAACAGCCATCTATCGCCTCGCGTTTAGGGTTAATACGGAGAATATTACATTTTTATGTATCGTAGATTAGAGGCAATGGCCAAAAAATATCGAAGAAAGGCACGTGGCAGTAAAGAAGTGTAAGGTGGAATAACCCATTCTTAATGAAGGAAGGAAGGAAATGTTTTATTTAACGACGCACTCAACACATTTTATTTACGATTATATGGCGTCAGACATGGTTAAGGATCACACAGATATTAAGAGGAAACCCGCTGTCACGGCCTTTGATGTACCAGTTGTGGTGCACTGGCTGGAACGAGAAATAGCCCAATGGTCCCACCGACGGGGATCGATCCCAGACCGACCGCGCATCATGTGAGCGCTGTACCACTCAGCTACGTCTCCCCACCCATTAGTAATGATTACATGCCTTAATAAAACCGAGATTGCAGCTTAATAAAAAAACCTACAATATTCTCCTACTCTGGCACTGATAGTGTCGTGATTTGTTTTGCTTTTTTGAACTCACTGATACATGTTAGTTTTGTATCGCCCATGCATCTCCATGAACAGTTTGTTTCCTACGTTATCCTACCCGTAGGTCGTGGTGTGAGCTGTCGGACGTATGTCTATAATTACAAAATGATGCTAATCGAAATAACTGCCTCTGTGTTGTAGATAGGTAGATAACTAATTTAACGTGCTCATATACCACCAGGGTTTCGATCACGCGGTGTTGTAGAATGGTTAAGCCACAAGCTTTAAGTCTCCATTCCAGCTTTGTTTTCAATTTAGAGAGGAGTCAGACACTTAGTGTTGATTTCTCTCTCATTAACCACTAAATATAAACACTAACATGAGCGGATGTATACTTCCTACTGAACGGGGGAAATGGCCAAGATAAATAAAAGACACAGTAACACTTAAGTAAATACTGTTTTTCTTTAGAGAGATGGTGTTGGTGATGGTGGAATGAATGAATGAATGAATGAATTAATGTTTAACGACACCCCAGCACAAAAAAATATATACGTCGGCTATTGGGTGATGGCGGAAATTATGAGTGAATCCATATAATATTTTATTTTATGTGTGTGGGTATTTAGCTACAAGGATCCTGAGCTGTATACGGAGAGCTGGTTATATGCTTCTCCGAAGAAGTGTAAAACTTAGGATGACCCCAGGCACTTCCTGTTGGCTCTCGTTGACATAAATAAATATATACTGAACAAAAAAAGAAACTTCCGATTTGTGCATATAGTATTTGTTGTGTTAAAGAATTCATTGTGTAATGAAATTATATAGGTAGTATTAGCCTTGAGCTGTATTATCAGGATTCATGAATTTTATCGAATATTTTTGCACTGTTAATCGTCGACAACGTGAAATTCAATTCAATTCGGTCAATTTGTTTTACTTGTCTTACTGACATTGTTGTCAAGTGAACGAAAACGCTTCAAAATTTGTAAAAAAAATTAACGTTTTTTACATTGTAGCATTTTTAGTATGCCAAGAATACCCAATAATTTACGCGAACGGGCGATTGCATGCTTGATGCTGGCATGTCGACAGAAGACGTTGCAAAGCATTTTGGGAGTTCTAGTCGAGCGATACGAAATCTTCGCGTAAGATTTCGAACGACAGGAAGCACCAACGACTTGCCACGTCGTGGACGTCCGCGTGTTACAACGCGTGGTCAAGACCGTTATATCATGAACACGCATTTGCGCAATCGATTCCAAACTGCCACTGCTACTGCTGCTAACACACCTGGGCTTCATAATAACCGAATCAGTGGGCAAACTGTTCGTAATCGTCTGCGGAAGAACGGTTTACATGCACGACGTCCTTACGTCGGATGCGTTTTAACGCAACGTCATCGTCTAAATCGTCTTAATTGGGCACGTGTACACACTCGTTGGATACGGCGACGCTGGAATACCGGTTTTTTTTTGGATGAATCCAGATTTTCTTTACAACGTGGTGATGGCAGGGTGCGCGTCTCCCGTAGGAGAAATGAACGCTATGCTGACTGTTATGTTCTTGAACGAGATCGTTTCGGGGGTGGGGGTTGTGTCATGGTCTGGGCAGCCATTGCCCATGGTTATTGTTCACCACTAGTCGTCACTGATGGCAATTTAAATGCTCAACGTTACCGTGATGACATTCTCGCTCATCACGTCATTCCTCTGTTCCATAACAACGCCAACATTTCGAGTTTTCAGCATTGATAATGCCACCTCTCATACAGCTAGAGACACTGTAAATGTTCTTAGGACAAATAACATTGATTTCATTGATGACTAGCCCGCTAAAAGTCCTGATCTCAATCCCATCGAGCATGTCTGGGATAGTCTGGACAGACGATTGAGGCGTCGTCCCAACCCACCCGCTAACGTCAACGAACTTCGTCAAGCGCTCATTCAGGAATGGAACAATATTCCACAGGCAGCAATCAACACTTTAGTCAATTCTATGCGCCTGCGATGCACTGCAGTGGTCAATTCAAGAGGTGGTCATACCCGTTATTAAGTGCTGGGGATTTTTTAACCCCTACCACACTTGGTCAAAATTTCTCCCAGTTTCTGTTAACTGGCCATGATTTTTGCACCAAACGATGCATCATGGAACACTCTTTAACATATATAACAATTATTCCCCCGGTTTGTTTTCATCAAGTTATGTTCAAGCAAAGTTAGCGGAAGTTTCTTATTTTGTTCAGTATATATCTTACAAAATTTAATGTAAGTAGTAAAATCTACCAGAGCTTCAGTTCAAACGGTCTTGTGATTTCTAGTATAGATGCTTTCAGGTTTCCCTTCCACTACCAAAAGCGATGTAAATCCCTGATCGCCAATATTATTAATCGAGATATGGAATGCCTTTTGACAATGGTGATATATACGTCTGAAGAATATGTAGACGTGCATGAATATAAATCTGACAACCTTAGAACCTTAGGTTTTGTGAATGAACGTTTCTTGTTATAATTCTCGTTCGAGTTCCTTAGAATAGATTATGACACTAGTTTAAAAAGTCGTATAGCGTTATACTGTATGCAATTATTTATATACGTGTGATGTTGATCTTTCCGTATATACATCTCTATCTTGCATTATAAATAGCTTAAAGGGACATTCCTGAGTTTGCTGCATTGTAAGATGTGTCCGACTAATAAAATATTTCTACGATTAAACTTCCATATTAAATATATTTTCTTGTTTAGAATATCTTTGTCTGTATATTCAATGTGTTTCTGGTCGTCTTAATATTTGTAAGAAGCCCAAAGTGGATTTTGTATTCAAATAATTTCGTTAGTACGAAAACCCCCAATATTTTAGGAATAAAATGAAATTTAGCCTAGTACAAATATTAGAACGATTAGAAACACGTTTAACATACAGCCACTAATATTTTATACAGAAAAATATATTTGATATGTAATTACAATCGTTAAACAGTTTCTATTAGTCAATAACATCTTTAAAAATTGCAGCAAACTCGGGTATGTCCATTTAACTGATTTTTCTTTGATTGACATCTGAACATCAAATGATCTTGTCATTTTGGCGTTACAATATCATCAAAGTAGGTGGTAGCCACTTTTTCACGTGGACAGCTGTTTTAAATGATAGAATATAACACAGAATATCTATAATTAAAAAACTAAACATGGTAGCACAATTGAAAGCCCCCCCCCCATCCCCCATCCCCCATTCCCCACCCCACCCCACCACCACCACCATTACCACCAGCCAGTATAGTTAATGATCTTCTGTTAAGGATATTCATCATTTATTTATTGTGTCTCCTCCCTTCCATATCCTGCGATAGCTGGCTCCTGCACCCTCACCCTCACCCCCCCCCCCCCCCCCCCCCCCCCCCCCCCCAGCTAGCTACTCTCAGAGACACATATTTTTGACGCATTCAAAACTGATGGTTCCATAAAATCAACGCAATTGTTTTAATATAACTTGTAAAAAGAGCTAAACTCTGAAACAAATAATATGACTGAAAACCATCATTAGATATTACATTTTCGGATTGACCTTGGAACACATTCAAGAAAAAACAAAACAAAGACAAAACTGGCACTTGTTACATTTGAGGGCGGTCTCAATGGAAGCCCCAGATTCATCCCAGATGTCTCGGAGAGACAAACCAGATTAACGAAGTGTATGTGCAAGTCAGAATGCTTGAATTTTAATAGGATGTAAGCACTAAATTAAATCTAAAACGAATGAATTAATGAATTAATGAATAACTGTTTAACAACACCTAAATGAAAATTGTGTTATGTTTAAGAACACCACTAGAGCACATTTATTCATCAAATCATCAGCTATTGGATGCCAATCATTTGGTAATTTTGACGTATGATACTAGAGAGGAAACCCGCTACATTTTTTCCGTTAATAGAAAAGGATTTTTTATATGCACATATTGGATAGCACATACCACTGGTGGAACGAGAAATAGACCAATGGGCCCACAGATTGGGATCGATCCTAGAGCGCCTGCGCATCAGGCGAGAGCTTTAGCACTGGGCTACAGAACCACGTATACCACCAGGGGATCTTTTATATGCGCCATCCCACAGACAGGATAGCACATACATCGGCCTTTGATATACCAGTCGTGGTGCACTACACTGAATGAATGAATGAATGAATGAAATGTTTTATTTAACGACACACTCAACACATTTTATTTACGGTTATATGACGTCAGACATATGGTTAAGGACCACACAGATATTGAGAGAGGAAACCCTCTGTCGTCACTTCAGGGCTACTATTTCGATTGGCAGCAAGGGATCTTTTATATGCACCACCCACAGACAGGATAGTACATACCACGACCTTTGTTCCACCAGTTGTGGAGCACTGGATGGAACGAGAAATAGCCCAATGGGAATGAATGAATGAATGAATGAATGAATGACATACGAAAAAGTCCACATAGCTTACAGCACTGTCATTGCAGCAGATTTCAGCTCTCCTGTTCTAAACGGGGAGCGGACAAAGACAATCTTGTAATAATATGTTATTAAAGGATGTTCTGTTGTATTGTTAAACATACGTTCCTGTGTTCCACGTTTAGTCCTAAACTCCGCTAACCTTGCACATGTGTAGTTATGGTTTCCTCTTTTCAGTGCCCATCCAAAGCGGTTTAGGTTTTCAAATATCACATCGCACGACTATAAACACATGTTTCTGGAAGAACACACAAAACCCCAACGTTCTTTAACTGTGTCATGGTGGTTAGGACATTACCTTTAAATCGTCTCTCTATCGAAGTTGCTGATCGACATCAGGAATCTACAGACCGTAACGTGTTTAGTTTTTATTAATTAAATAGTGCACTGTATGTCCAGCAAACGTAACACTAAATAACAACATGAAAGCCAATGTTCTAAAATGTCGCAAATCTGTTATCGGGATGGAAAGTAATTAGGTTAATTATAGTTTGTTTAGTTTAACGACACCACTAGAGCTCATTGATTTATTTATCATCGGCTATTGGATATCAAACAGTCTTAGAGAGGAAACCCGCTGCATTTTCCCCATTAGTAGCAAGGAATCTTTTATATGCACTATCCCACTGTCAGGATAGTAAATATAACGGCCTTTGCAATGCCAGTTGCGGAGCACTGGCTGGAAAGAGAAATTGCCCAGTGGGCCTACCGACGGAGATCGATCCTAAACCGAGCATCAAGCGAGCGCTTTTACCACTGGGCTACGTCCCGCCCCATGGCTTATGGCTTTGTAGTCCACATAATTTGATTAGCCTACTCAAAGTTCTTCACATGCAGATTTGATTCAACGATAAATTGGACACTTTAATTACTTACCCCACTCCTCTTTTTTCATCCGTTGATTATATCCAAGTAAGGTTCAAGCACGCTGTCTTTGGCATGCATCTCAGGGTTAATGGTTAGGGATTGGTGACGGAGAATTCGCTAGTTGTGTACTTACATGTGCCTGATGAGCAGTTAAAACTCACTCTGGGTTATGGCCAATATTGGGATGCGAACATAGCAACTGTGGATACCAGGGTGCGGAGATCAACTCAGCATTATAGTGTACGATCAATGTACTTCAGAGAATCCATTAAAAACAAGGTTCAAGACTAATATACTAAACAACAAAAGAAACGCAAAGATTAATTTAGGTTTTTCTATAATTTATTTTAAATTATTCAATAAGAATCTCATTAGTTTTTGTATGTATTAAAATTAAAATTACTTTGTCGACACGTAAAACTCATCTTGGCAGTGTATTTACCAAATTAATTTTATCTGGAAAAGATATTTATATAAAAATATTCTAGTTTTTTTGTTGTTGTTCAGTATATATTAATTTGTAGTATACGTGGTTCTGTAGCCCAGTGGTAATAACCTCGCCTGATGCGCGGTCGGCGGTGGGCCCATTGGGCTATTTCTCATTCCAGCCAGTACAACACCACTTGTGTATCAAAGGCCGTGGTATGTGCTATCATGTCTATGGGATATTGCATGTAAAAGATCTAATGGAAAAATGCAGCGGGTTTCCTCTCTAAGACAATTTGTCAGAATTACCAAATGTTTGACATTCAATAGCCGATGATTAATAAATCAATGCGCTCTGTGTTGTTAAACAAAACCAACTTTACTTTTAACGTGGTTCTGTCTGTCCAAAAACCTGATGTTTTTCACGGTCACTCTTTAAATATCTGTACGGAACAGAACCTGTTACAACCAGACATGTGCTTGGTATTGTGGATGTCCGATTTATAAGGGTTTCACGGTACCTATAAAAAAGATCCCCTGCTACCAGGAGTAGCCTAAATTGCGGCAGTGAGTTCCTTTTCTAACACTGTTGACCTTGTATCGCAATTACCATATTCCGTTGCTGTGTCGTTAAACAATACCTTTCAGTGCTTCTAGTCAGATGTTCATCAATCATTGGACTTTAAAAAAAAAATCAATCCAGCTGCCATTTGTTATCTAAAGACCAGAATTTCCTAAACTAATGTTAGCTGAGGGAGCCAAAGCAACACAGAGGTAATTTGTCTTAACAAAAAAACTGTAGTCCATAAACTTGGCCTTCAGTCACAATGGCCTCTATGTCAAACCCTACAGATGTTCCTACGATATGTTTCGTTGTTACCACTGCAGTGACCACCCCCACCCCCCCCCCACACACACACACAGAGGAAAAATTACTGCAGGTGACAAATAAACATTAGTAGCGAATCCAATGGACATGCTACAGAACAATCAATTGACACGTCCTTGTTTTATTGTGTGGCTTTTGTGACCGAGTCATCACCGCGGAGCAACTTATGTTCGTACTTATATCCAGTTAAGGTTCAAGCACGCTGTCCTGGGCTCACACCTCAGCTATCTGGGCTGTCTGTCCAGGACAGTGGGTTAGTCGTTAGTTGCTAGTGGTTAGTGAGAGCGAAGAGGATGTAGTGATCTTACACCTACCCATTGAGTCGTTAAAACTCGCTCTGGATGGGAGCCAGTATCGGGCTGCGAACCCCCTACCTACCAGCCTTATGTTCGATGGCTTAACCACGACACCACTCAAAAGCGGGGAGCTATTCTATTGTTTTGTATTATAAATGTTACAAACATATCTTTGGTGTCTGAAGGCAGCTTCTGGTGATAACCGTTAATAGCGTTAAGAAATAAATGTTTTATTTAACGACGCACTCAACACATTGTATTTACGGTTACGGTCAGACATATGGTTAAGGACCACACAGCTATTGAGAGAGGAAACCCGCTGTCGCCACTTCATGTGCTACTCTTTTCGATTAGCAGCAAGGGGTGTTTTATATGCACCATCCCACAGACAGGGTAGTACATACCACGGCCTTTGATATACCAGTCGTGGTGCACTGGCTGGAACGAGAAATAGCCCAATGAGCCCACCGACAGGGATCGATCCCACACAGACCGCGCATCGAGAGAGCGCTGTACCACTGGGCTACGTCCCGCCCCCGTAGAACTTTATTAAAACGTTGTTGTGTTTGTATTTTTCTTGACTAAATGATGTTATAATATCCAAAATCGAGATTGAAGTTTTACACATATTATGTTGAGTGATGAAGTAAAGTTATACGTGTTCTTCAGTTCATTCATGTACAGTGAAACCCCTTTTAAGTGGACACCCTTGGCACCAAGACAAATTTCCAGTTTAAAGAGAGATCCGGTTTAGAGAGGTTAAGTTCTATTCTGGTTTTTAAAAAGGGACTCTGTAAAACGTCCGGTTTTGAGAGAATTCCGGTCTTGAGAAGTTTCACTATACTTACTTTTGTTTGACACTCACTAGCTGATATAGGTTTTTGTGTTGGAGTGTCGTTAAATATTCATTCATTCGTTCATTCGTTCATTCATTCATTCGTTCATTCATTCATTCATTCATTCATTCGTTCATTCATTTATTCATTCATTCGTCCATCGATACATTCAGTTTGTAAACAACGATGTGTTTCATGTGGATAAACAACTTGATGGATGGATATGTTGTGATACGCCGCTTCTGTTTAATAACTTGACAGTGTAGTACTATTCTATTTAACGGTGCATTTCATCGCTTAGTGTTACGCCTACCTTTTTCTTCCTAAAGACCCATTATCACATTCACGTGTGATGCATTTCGTTATTTTGAACATATATAATATGTGCATAATTCAGAAGAGGATATTAAAATTGTAATGTATTATCTCTTGGCGAAAACAATTGATTTTCCAAGACTACTGAGTGAGAAACATAAAATTATAATAAAAATATTCACCAAAACAGCAACAGGTTCTTCATCGTTAAATAATTATGACACGTAGGATGTAAAACATGTAGGACCAAATGTACCCAAGCCTTTTTGTTGGATGTTTTTTCTTGATCGCGTTTAACTACATGTATTTACAATGCTCAACACCTGCGTTTAAGGAAAACAGGTTTCGTAAATTCAGCACCGTAGGCGTTGAACGAAATCTCTTTCGTTTAAACTGTTCGCCATTTTTCAAGTTTTTTCCTAAAAACATCGTTATGTTCTACTATTAACTGATAGCATTTGGTTGTAAATTTTTATCGGTATGCAGTCCAAGATATAATTTTAAAATTTCCAATAAAAAATAATAGGTATGTTCTGCTTATTAAAATATCTTTTAGTATAACCAAAATTGGCCGTTTTAAAAATGATTCGGTGTCTGCCCTGAAAAATAAACAATTTCTTTACAACCTTCTTTGAAGTGCCATTGGCTCCCTCCCTAAAATATTTTCTCGGTCTGCCCTTGTTCCAAAAAATGCTCATATCTCTAGCCATAAAGGCAGCGACCCCAAACCCGTCTCATACGTGTACGCACATATCTCTTAAAAAGTCCCGTATATCCATGTTCAAGATATTGCCACCCCCCAAAAAAAATAATATAAAAAAATAATAATAAATAAATATATAAATAAATAAATAAATAATAAAATTAAAAAAAACGTTGTGCTGCGTTGATAATACCTGTATAATCAAATCACAATGGCGAAACTGAAATCTGCGACACGGATACTTGCATGACACTGAACAGTTGGCATGCTTTTAAAAATCATGCTACTTTGTTTAAGCTGCCACTGCAGTGAACACACCGCGTAATCACCCGATTCTGTGGTGAAACGCTCTATTACTGGTTGGTCTTGTTGTCAGTTGATGAAGTGTTCGGAAGGACGAGTCTCGTAACGGATTCGACGGAGAGCAGGAATAAATAAGACTAGTTTTTGCGCTTCTTTGTCACTGAATGACTACATAGGGAAGCAGTTAAACTGTCCTCAAACATTATCAATGCTCGTTATCGTTGAAAGAATTTAAAACATTTTATTTATTTATTTATTTATTTATTTATTTTATTCTCACCGGTTAAAATTTGCAATAAAAAAAGAAAGACCCCCCCCCCCCCCCCCCCCCCCCCCCCCCCCCGCCAACACATTTATCTGGAATATAACAACTGCTCCGAACTGCTATTAATACCAGGGTGATCAGAAAAAGGCGAGATCCTTAACATTTAATATTCAAATGCTTAATATTTAAATGTCATATGTTGTATTAATGGCAATGCTTATGTCTTGCTGTAGACTGACTAAAAGTAACAGATTCAATGTGAAAGTTATTATGCGAAATAAAACTTTTCAAGCGAGTTACTGTTCGTGAATAATATCATTTATAATCAAAATGGAATTTTTCTAGTATTGATACATCAATTACTATGGTAGGTGACACTCTATCTGTAAAACAAGACCAGAGATTTTTGTCTCAAAGTCCAAGGAACAAATATTTACGGGGAAACAATGCACCTACTCCTCTGATTGACGTTGTTTATTCCTACACATGCTAATTAATATTCCTAATTAATAATAATAATAATCATAATCATAATCATAATAATAATAAATTGTTATACAGTATATACAAGTTGATGCACCTAGCACAGTACATTTAAAATAGTTTAATGAAATCAAATGATCTTTTTCCACTAAATCGGACAGGATACCTTAAGTAGTGTTTGTGTCGGAAATGAAGTTTATATTTCATTTTAACTCACAAACGTCCACCCTGGGCAAGCAATACATGCCCTTGTTGTAAATCGTTTTTTCTCATATAGTGGTACTTATTTTTATATATTTATGTGTTTTTCATATGTAGATAATAACGATCCGAATATATACAATTCATACTATTCTTCATAATTGGCGCCCATTACAATTCATTAAAAAATAAAGTTAAGTTGAAGCTGGAAAATATTCTTTAACCATGTTAACTGGTAATATGTAAATTGTACTGTCCCAAGACAATTAAAGTTGAAGCTGGAAAATATTCTTTAACCATGTTATTCTTCTTCCCATAATACCCCATCCGTCGATAACCTTAACATACATGAATTCGGTAATTCAGGTGACATACACTGCACTAATTCGCTTCTAACGATCCAATTTATGATGTTGCGTACAAAGTTACAGTTTGATTTGTTTAAGACATCATTAAAACACACTAATTTATTAATTATCGCTTATTGGATATTCTGACATATACTCTACAGTTTTCCATTAGCAGCAAGGTGTGTTTTATATGCACTCTCCCGCGTGCAGGAAAATACACATAACGGCCTTTGATATACCAGTCGAGGGAATTGACTGGGACAGGGAAAAACAAATCAGACAATGGGTCCACCGAGAAGGTTCGATACTACGACACACGCAACCTCAGGCGAACGCTCTACCGACTGAGCCACATCCCGCCTCACTACGTACAAAAATACAAGGGTTGATTTGTTTCCTATGATACCCTATCTTCACTAGCCGATAGCCATATGTTAATGTTTATGATGTGTACACGTATAATTAGGAAACAGGATGGGGCTAACAGAATAAGCGTACATCAATGATATACAGATACATGCAGATAGATAGATAGATAGATAGATAGATAGATAGATAGATAGATAGAGGATACAAATACAGGATACTGATACAGATACTGATGCAGTATGGAAAAAAATATATTTGTGGTGACATGTTTTTAAAATGTCTCGATGTAATATGTAATGTCAAAACAAAATATAACAAATACTACACTTACTATACAGTTTGGGCTGTTACAAACATAACAAGAAACACAGTGTATATACAGACACTGGCATTTTAAACAAAATAAAAACAATTTAATGTATTTTCAGTTTTAAAAATGCTGTTAGTCCAAAACATGTTAAAATGGTGAAGAAAAACCAAAAACAACAGTTACTGAGGTCAATCTCTTTTAACGTTCAAAAACAATCACTGGGGATTAAGACTGCTTTGTGTCGGAAAATGTGCCCCAAATGAGAAACAGGTTTAAACGGTAAAGCTGAATCTGCAATTTGGAGAAAAATATTAACGAGTCAGATATTTTATAATTTATTTACATAAATCAGTGTGTTTTTGGAATTTGAACGCAATTTGCCTAGTGCGGAGGAAACCGTTATAGAGTGTTTGGAGAAAAAAAAGAGAATGAAAGTTTGTTTTGTTTCCCAACACCACTGGAGCACATTGATTTACTAATGTCAAACATTTGGTAATTTTGACATAGTCTTAGAGAGGAAACCCGCTACATTTTTCCATTAGTAGTAAGGGATCTTTTATATGTGCCATCCCACATACAGAATAGCACATACCACGGCCTTTGATATACCAGTCGTGGTGCGCTGGATGGAACGAGAAATAACCCAATGGGTTCGCCAACGAGGATCGATCCCAAACCAACCGCGCATCAAATGAGCGCTTTACCACTGGGCTACGTCCTTCCCCGTGTTTGGACAAGACCCCAGTCCTGTATGGCGCGACCAGCAAGAAGTATTCACACAGAGTGCAGAATCTGCAAGAATGAACACTTATTGCATACTATTTCAACACCACTGGTAATAATTATAAACATTGATTCATATCAAATCAGAACGACAAAGCCGTAATACATGGTCAGGGCCGTTTCTATGAACAATGCAGAGTCAAATGGGCATTTGGCAAAACAGAGGTTGATTCCATGAATTTGTATCTAGTGTCTTGTTTATAGGAGGGCAGCCACTCCCGAGGTCCGAGGGGTTTCTTTATTTGATATTTCATCCCTCTTGCACCGTTAAACGAGGACTGCCACTCCCAAACTAGTTTACTAAATGAAAACTAGTACCAGAGAGAGCCCATTGGAATACGCTTTGATGACATTAACTCACTAAGCACTGTCAAAACAGTGATGATATCAAGTGTTTGCGTAATGTGAGTATATCCACACACCGTAACTATCTGGACTCTCTGTCCAGGACAGTGAGTTAGTTGTTAGTTGGTTAGACTAGTTGTTAGTGAGAGAGAAGAGGGTGCAGTGGTCTTACACCTACCCACTAAGCCCTTAAGAACTCACTCTGGGTTGGAACCGGTACCGAGCTGCGAACCCTGTACCTACCAGCCTGTAGTTCGATGGCTTAACCACTGCCCCACCGAGGCTGGTCGTCATATCAAAGGCTGTATTGTACATGTGTTATCGGGTCTGTGGAAAATGACATACAAATGCCCTTTGTAACTTATCAACATTAAAAATAATTATATACAAATATTTTAAAATTAATTTAGTGTCTTAGTCATACAAGCCAGGTGTCATCGATCTACGCTGAACGCTTGTCCACTGGTGTCTTCTGGGCATCAGTGTTTGTCCGCAATTTTGTACGCACAAGTTTTTGTTTAACCACGAATTACCATAGTTTGACACCCAATAGCCGGTTCTGACGGTGCGACGCATTTTGGTGGAGTGTAAGCATTTGTCAGCACCTCGAAAAGATTTATTTCGACAAAGAAATGTGATGGAATCATTTCGATTCCATCCAGAAATTATCTTACAATATTTACGTGATACTGACTTTTAATTTGATCTATCTGAGATATTTGTATTTTTCCACAGTTCTTTACACTGTGTTTTATTTGACTATTGCATTTTTAAATTGATATTGATTATCACATTGTTTTACTATTACCACAGTTTGACACCCAATAGCCGATGTATTTTTCGTGCTGGGGTGTCGTTAAACATTCATTCATTCATTGTTTAACCAAAATAAGTGGGATCCCCTGCTACAGGAATCGACCTTAATTAATGTTGCAGCGGTCGAATAATCGGCTGACAGGTACTGTGTTCGTATCCCAGCACTGGCTGCAATGGAGAATTTCACCGCTAAGCTCAATAGATAGATACACATCTGAACGATAAACCATTACCATTTTGAAAATCGTATCTCTGCGCAAGGCAGAGTCAAATGATGGACGTTTTGACAATGTCAAGACTGCTTCTAGGAGTCACGGTCATGTGTTTGACATGAAGAAGACTTCCACTTCGGGTTTCCTCTCTCACTGGTCGGGCTAAAATGTGACGGGAGAAACGGTCGTCTTACAACAAACAAATATATTGTTGGATTTGGCCTTATCAAATTCTTTGGTTAAGTCGTTGCACGTTTGTAAGCGCTTGCATTACAGAATTATTCTAGGAAACCGACTCTCTGGGGAATAAATTACAAAGCAATTATTTTTCTTCGTTATGAAAACCTACACCAGGCAGCTTTAGGGCTGTCAACATTTCTCGGGAGCTAATTTTACCAGTGTTATTGTGTATGTGTCTGTCAGTCTGTCTGTCTGTAGTCACATTTGCTAAAACAAATTCTTGTATAACGACGATCTTGTTAACACAGGCCACGTCTCAAATATTACTTAAAAATAACAATTCATGCATTTCACTTCTATATAGAAAAACACGTTAAAATATATTTTATGTAACGACACCACTAGGGCATGTTGATTTATTAATCATCTGCTATTGGGATGTCAAACCTTTGGTAATTCTAACAGTCTGAGGGGAAACCCGCTAGTAACAAGGGATCTTTTATATGCACCATCCCACAGTCAGGATAGCACATACCATAGCCTTTCACAGGCTACCTTCGTTCGTTGGCTGTTATGAACTGATCCATCCATCCGTCCGTCCATCTGTCCACATAATCAGCCACCCGACCATCCATCCATCCATCCATCAATGAATTTATTCATCCATCCATCTATTTATCCATCCATATTAACATGCTACAGACCATTATATGTTCAAACCCACGCAGATGCAAATACAGAATCACTTTAGGGGAGTAGAGTTAGAGAAGTTGAATTTTTAACTCGCATTTTAAGATCACGTGTGACTAAAGACTCTTTGTTTGTATTATCAAATATTTCCATTCTATAACAAAAAATAACGCGGACGTAGGAAGAGGCCAAAAGTGTGTTTGGGGGCACTCACGCACGCACACACACACACACACACACACACACACACACACACACATATATATATGTGTGTGTGTGTGTGTGTGTGTATGTATGTATGTATGTATGTATGTAGATAGATAGATAGATATAAATACATGTAAAGTTATATAAAAGCCATCGCTGCTGCTACAAAGTGGGGGCACCCCCCCACCCCCACCCCCCACCCCGCTTCCTACGCCAGTGAATAATGTAGCTGAAAGATTGTGAAATTCATTTTTAAAATAATATGTAATCGACATTTTCCTGACAGACTATATACACTACTCATCCCATGGATCCGGAAATGGTAGAAGTTAACGTAGCTTGAAAGATTAATACATTGTGGGAATTCCCGAATTCTCAAGACACAAAAATTACGCAAAATATTTTGTATGCATATGAAGACGTATAACTTCTTAACCACGAAACTGTACGAACTATTTAATACAAATGGCTTTCTTATGAAGAGCTGCATGCTTTACATTTGTTCTCGTTTGTGTATGTGAATTATTTAGAATTTATTTACGCACCTTATTGACAAATATATTTCCGATGTATAACGATTGCCAAGACGATAACCCCAAAGGCATCATTCACACGTAGTAGCGGTGTGCCAAACAGAATTAGTCAGTGTGTGTTGTGCCAACATGATACATGCATATTGACGGTGTTACGTTACGGCGTTTGCCAAAAAGCAGAACCCACGACCCTTCCATCACGTCCTCGGTAGTTAACGGAACGCGTGCGCGCCCGACGCGTGTGCAGTGGTACAGCAGAAAGAACAACGGCGATACAGCGCGCGCGAAGCAGACGTGTGCTTTTAATTATGGAATGAGATGTTTGACTGTTGATGATGTTCCACTTTCTGGGAAATGGCACTCGAGGAATGATAACAACATACATTTTGACAGAAGCAGAGACACTTGCCTTTGGCAAGAGTTTCGAAGCTTTACTGGCGCTCGCACTGCACCACCGGTTATTGCTTCCAGATGCGGTGCTAGTTACCAGGAACACGAGCTTACCTCTGTATGCATGACATCAACTTCGACGGTTCATTGGTTTTCTAATTTTGGTTGTTTTTCCACGCGCTTATCGTTTGTTGCTGTTTAGGGTTTGGTTTAACCGATTACAAGTGCAGTTTTGACCGAAGAATTGTAAATTTGGAAATAGAACAGCTGCAATGGGAAGAAGCTTCTTGTAAATTAACAGAACTACACAATGGGGTATTTATTACGAACAACAAGTTAATAAGATAAAAAAGGAGTGTTGCAGAAAAGATATCACGTGAGACATCAATGCACGTGCAACAAAGTGTTTCTTAAATGTGGCAAAGGAATTATGGGTACTATGGACTTGGACATCGCTTCTTAAAGAACTTTTAACCTAGTTTCGGCAATATAGACAAGACGATTTCTTCAGCATCAAATGAAACGTTTCGACAATATCCTTATCGACAGTTTAGTGATATTCTGCAAGACCTATCGGTATTATAATAATAATTATTCTAGTAAGATGTAGTATCCTAATATGCTAATATACACTTCTGGATGACATTTCAGTCAAATCCTTCAAGATGTTTCGCTAATATTCTGCAAAACGTCTGTGTCAAAATTGTGATCGACGTTGCGGCAGTATAGTGCAAGACCTTTTCTATAACAAGTTTCAGCAATATCCTACAAGCATTGGCAATATATTATACAACGATTTGTCAACACGTTGTACTATTATTCTACAAGACGGTTCGGCAAGAGGTGTTGGTAATATTTTGCAAAATAGTTCTTCAGTTTTAAACTGTTGTAACTATAAATGTGTTTCAGTGATATATCGTGAGTAGTTGGAAATCTCATTTCTGCAACCAGATTTCTGTGATAATATCTTAAGACTTTTCGGCAATATCCTACATCGTTTTTTGGTGATATTTTTAAAATACATTTTCGTAAAATTGTGATACACGTATCGGTGATATTCTGCAATACGTCCACTCCAGTAAGACATATCGGTAATTCCAACGCAAGGCGTTTGGGTTCTGCTTCATGGTACATGCTGCTGTAGCGATTCGCGACCGCCCAATGAAGAGAGACAGACGGAAATCTGGCTATGGTTGAATCAGCATTAATGGTGGCCCCAGGGACCTTTGGGTCACATGGCAATTCGAAGAAACGGGTAAATGTTTCTAGTGTCGTTAACGTGTATTATGTTTATATGAAATGATTTTATACTTTTGTTTCCCTATAGTCTAACACTACTGATTTTGTAGACAAAGTACTTCCTGATTACGCATGAGGCACGCTGTATAATATTGTTACTATCTATGAGTATCGATGGTGATTCGTTTTAAAATGTATTTATTTTGTAGTTGGTGGAAATGTATGTGATCATTTATATGTTAATCTTTCCATACGTTCTGTCAATCATTAACCAGCGCGGGGGGGGGGGGGGGGGGGGGGGAGAGATCACGGGGAAGTTACTCTCCCGAAGAATACAATAAAAGAAGCCATTTTTGGTTTACATGTACCTGTTTTTTCTACTTATGGGCCGAATTTATAAAGCCCGATTTTGACTTACACGCGTGTAACTTCATACATTTACGTTGCTTATAAACCCGCGTTTAAGACAAAATGGTTTCGTAAATTTGAACTTATTTTGACTGTGTCCCTTAATTATTTTAGGCCAGGTGCGACGTTGAGATAAAGAAATTCATTAATAAACATTAAAGCTGCAGGATTATTTTTATTATTTAAGCATCTAGAATGGATGATCCAGTTCTGTTTGGTACATATAAGGTCCACTACATCACTATAGTTTGGCAATGCTCGCTATTCTACATTATCTAGGTCATCTACAAACACAATGGCCAGCTTTGTTTTTCTTAATTTAGCGGGACGCCAGTAGAACTGGGACTTTACGTGATTTGCGCAGGCGCTGAGCTTCTCACATGATTTTGAACAAATTTAACTGTCTTGATTGAGGGGACGCCTCATATCTCCAAAAGATATTTATATCCATAGAGGTATGGTACAGCATCTTTCCAGGGTCGGTGGAGGGAGGGGGGTTGGTGTGTGTGTGTGTGTGTGTGTGTGTGTGTGTGTGTGTGTGTTTGCATTGAAATTTTAACAGTGGCCATCGTTGGCATACGCGTTACATGTAAGGGGATGTCAGTAATTATGTAATGCTCTAAGGGGAGAGGAAGAGGTGGGTGTATTCGATTTACGTATCATTTATCAAGACTATATGCTATTTCTATTCATTACTTAGACCTAAAAACGTGTGTGTGTGTGTGTGTGTGTGTGTGTGTATGTATGAGGGGGTAATTGCGCGGTCGGTGTATGATCGATCCCCATCGGCGAGATCGTACCAGCCAGTGCGCCATAACTGGTATATAAACGGCCATGGTATGTGAGTTCCTGTTTGTATGATGGTGCATATAAACGATCTCTTGCTAAAACAAAATGTAGCGGGTTTCCAAGGCGCGTGTGCAGGGATTTTAGCGGGATTGCGTGTTATAGACTGTGTTGAGCGAAGTTTATATGGCGTCATGCTCCCCCAGAAAATATATTTCAATTTTGTTCAGCTTGGGCAGGTAAGTGTTTCGACCCCCCCCCCCATACCCTCCCCCTTCACATATACCCGTTTCCTCTCTAAAATTTAGTCAAAATTACCAAATGTTTGACATCCAATAGCCGATGATTAATAAATCAATATGCTGTAACATTGATGTCGTTAAACAAAACAAACTAATTTACCCTTTCCATACGAAAGAATATTTATTTGAATTTGTTGATTATAACGCTCGTAAAATTAAGAAGTGAAAATGTCCAATGTCTGCTTTAGTATATTTTATTAAAAACATATACATGCTCAATGTGTTTTACAAATTAAACTTTGAAAGTTCTACTAACACTTAATATTAATTCTGAAATAGGAAGGTACCGTTGTCGATAATACGTTGTCAAGATCAAACCGGTTTTATTGAAAGACTAGTACCCTATCCTCAACCGAACGTTCTTCGTACAGTCCAAGATTTCTCATTTTATTTTTTGAGATGACCCCTACAATTTCAAACCCGTAAACGCACGTGTTAACTGAAACTGACAACAGGCTGCCGCTTGTGCTTTGCCGAGCAATGGCAGCACAGGAGACGAATCGAGCGTATACTTTTGACGATCTCCGTTCATAGCGAACACACACAAGTTTTCTAAAAATGCATTTGAGCTTGTAGTTCATATTTGTACATGATGTTATAATATTGTAACCAGAGACTGTAACTTTAATCAAGTATTAAGTATCTTTAATTTGTACCTATTTGTACTTATCTTAGCAATTTCAAATGCATGTGTGCACGACACACGTGGGTGGGTCAGTTGCCATAAGAAAATACGAAAGAGTGCCCCCTTTTTTGGTTTCAAGTGTGGCCTTTTTCTTTAGCTGTACGTTATACTGGAACCTCAGTTACATAAATGAGTATGGAATCGGGCTTGTTTAGAGACAATTAAGACATTATATTTGATCAAAGTTTTGTTATTTTAAGCAAACTGATCTATCCGACACACAACAGAAATAAATGCTTAGGTGCTGATGAGTTTAAAAGCGAATTAAAAATCAGATGAACAGTTAACAACAGAAATAAGGAAGGAAATATCTTATTTAACGACGCACTCAACACATATTATTTTCGGTTATATGGCATCAGACATATAGTAAAGGACCACACATATATTGAGAGAGGAAACCCGCTGTCGTCACTTCATGGGCTACTCTTTTTCGATTAGGAACAAGAGATCCTTTATATGCACCATCCCACAGATAGGATAGCATATACCACGGCATTTGATATACCAGTCGTGGTGCACTGGTTGGAACGAGAAAAAGCCCAATGGGCCCACCGACGGGGATCGATCATAGACCAATCGCGCATCAAGCGAACGCTTTACCACTGGGCTACGCCCCGCCCTAATTGAAATAAAGTAAAAATCTGAATACTGATTTTGGCATTAGTTTTCGACGAAAAAACATGGCCATGAATCGAAAAGCAGTCGATATTCAATCCGTAATATAACAATCGGTTAAAATGGCCTCTCGGCAGGGGGAGGGGGGAGAAGAAGAAGGAAAAAAATATAAAAAGAAGAAAAAAGAAAGAAAAAAATGAGAAAAACTACGACATGGAATCTTCAGATTAGAGTTGCTCGACAAATGATCACATGGGAAATAAACTTGGAAGTCATTTGTTTCTAATGTCCATAACGCACGGAGCAGATCTGAATAATGTTCAGCCACCTACGAATTATGTTTGAAGATAACACTTTTGTGCACACATACATGACCTATCTCTATATAATAATAATAATAATAATAATTAAAAACATCATCGTCAGAATCATCGTTTTCAGGCAGAACCATCTGGGAAATATTCTCGGGCAACATCAATGACCAAGAAGATTTCAAGAGCTAAAGTACACTGTTCTGTCGTTAAACCTAAACCGGTTTACCGGCCTCGGTGGTGTCGTGGTTAAGCCATCGGACTACAGGCTGGTAGGTACAGGGTTCGCAGCCCGGTACCGGCTCCCACCCAGAGCAAGTTTTAACGACTCAGTGGGTAGGTGTAAGACCACTACACCCTCTTTTCTCTCTCACTCAGGACAGCGTGTTTGAACCTTAATTGGATATAATCACGAAAATAATGTTTTAAAAAAATGAAATGAAAACCGGTTTGTTGGCGGCTCTGAGAGAGAGAGAGAGAGAGAGAGAGAGAGAGAGAGAGAGAGAGAGAGAGAGAGAGAGAGAGAGAGAGAGAGAGAGAGAGAGAGAGAGAGAGACAGACAGACAGACAGACAGACAGACAGACAGAGACAGAGAGTAAGAGTATCTTTAACATGCCCGTGTACCACTAAGGTTTCAGGCATGTCCGTCGCGGGCCAAGTCGGGATAGCCAGTGGCTTGGTCCAGGACAGAGCGGCTCTGGGGTCAGAACATGTTAAGAGATTACTCAACAATTGACTGCTAATGTACTCGTTGTATTGTAAATTAACCATACTTGTTGCAAAGTGATCACAGAAAAGTCATGTGAAAAGGTGAGCATAAAAGACACTTTAATGGATGTTTGGAAGGATTTTGCTCTGAATTGTTTAAAGCCGCACACCCTAGTTCCATCCAGCGAAAATAAATTATAATTTGGTTAATCTACAAACCTGTAACACACTTAGATCACGTTTTTATCAAATGGAGTGAAAAAGCAGGTTTTATATCGATAAATACCATGGGAATCCCCATGTCCCAATTGCTTGAAATAATTTTGAAAGTTAGTATTCTTATGTCACCGGTAGATGTCGCTCGAAGCACAACAATGCCTACGTCACGACAGAGTGCGCACAGACTTGGGGTGCGTTCTTTTCACCTCTCCTGGACACCTCAACTGTTCTGTCCTGGTTGTATTCCCTCTCCAGATATCGTAAGACTTAGCAAAATTATTGGTTTTAAGGGTTTGTAACGTTTTGTATTGAGACACTTACTTGTCTGAACTTTATTGTTACTGAAAATGTTCACGAACTGTGAAGAAAAATCTCACAAATGAACAACAACAAATCGAATGTTGATTGCGCGAACCGTGCACGAGAAAACAGACCGAACCAAAATGATAACGGTCACGTGGTATACCAACGTCTGTGACATTGAAATGGAAATATCCCGTCTAAAAATAGATTAGACCTTGTCTGCTCAACGGTTTTTTCTCAAACATGCGTGCGTTTTTAAGAAATAAGAAAAATGCATTTTGTGATATTACAAAAACCAGGATTACCAGGATTACCAAAAAACACTTCAGGTGAATGGAAATGTATATTCTAAATAATAAACGGTAAGTAAAGTGCAATTTTATTTGTGAAAAAATGGGTTTAATAGCGAAAAACAACGCCGTAATGGTTAACAACTAGCGGTAACTAGGGTGTGTCCCTTTAAGGATTCTTGATTTGCATGTATGCAGAAACAAAGCATAAAATAACTATTTAAATAGATAAATTACATATATAACAGACGCGTATGCGTGTGTGTGTGTGTGTGTGTGTGTGTGTGGAGGGGGTGGGGTGGGGGGGGGGGGGGGGGGGTCGGCGGGACATGTCCAGGAACTATTCCAGAAGTATTGTAAACGCGTTACCAAGTGAGTCATACCAGTTCAGCTAAATTCTTAAATAAAAAGTGCGACATAGTCACTTTGTTATTAATGTATATTATATTTGTGATTGCAAATGTAACACATTATTAGTCCACTACCAGTCCAAACAGAGGGGACTATAGGTTTCATCTCCGTCCTTCTGTCTGTATATCGGTCCGTCCGTCTGTCTGTCCCACATATAGTTTTTCGGATGTTTTTTCCCAGACGGCCTTGATATATTGAACTGAAATATTGTATATATACTAGTAGTTTTACCATGTGCTGTTGCCAATCAAGTTTGACTTTCCCATTTTTGACAGAGTTATGGCCCTTGGATTTAGGAGATACGAAAATTTGTTTTCCGGATATTTGTTTTCACAGTGCCTTGAGATATTGAGTTATGGCCGTTGAATTTAGGAGATACGATAATTTGTTGGGCCCTGTAGCTTTAGCAATGCTCTCAGATTTCTTGTTTATAGTTTACTGTAAGTAATTATCTCATTCGATTCAACAGTACTGTGGTATTTATATATATATTCAACATATATAAATGTACCGGTATACAGAAATTAATTATACGTCTTGAAAAATGCATTTAAAAAGTATTTCATTTACTAACATTTATCATGATGAATTTTAATTGTGGAATGCAGCATTTTCCGGGAAAGCATGCCTCCGAATGCCCCTAAAACCTCGGGTGCATCACCCTCCTCCATCTCACCCCGTCTACGTCTAGGCCCTTTCCTGCATTATTTCTGCACACGCTCCTACATAGCAGCAAACATTTAACCACTTAAAAAATGCCCCCCCCCAAACCCCCCCCCAAAAAACAAACAAAAAACAAACCCAGACCCCAAACAAACAAACAAAAAATAAACAAAAAACCCCCACGTCAGAAGTATCCTCCCTTTAAATTACAGTCTTTTGCCCTAAAACAATGGCCAATTCCATAGTCGTGTGAACAGGTGTGTATGAATATATTATGTAGATATGTGTATGTACATGTATGTACATGTATGTATGTATGTATTGATGTTTGAATATCTATATATTGTATGTATGTCGTATTTGACTATTACATACATAGCTATTAACGCACTGACGTAGGGGATAATTAAATCCTTTCTGGCCTCACAAATTGTCTCATGCCGTTGCTGGGACTCGAACCTGTGGCTCCGAATCGCCTGCAACTTGCAGACTTGCCACGATATGTTCTAAGCTATAATGCCATCCATCAATGTATGTATGTATGTATGTATGTATGTATGTATGTATGTGTGTGTGTGTGTGTGTGTCTCTCTCTCTCTCTCTCTCAGAGAGAGAGAGAGAGAGAGAGAGAGAGAGAGAGAGAGAGAGAGAGAGAGAGAGAGAGAGAGAGAGAGAGAGAGAGAGATTGACAGAGACAGAGTGAGTGCTGCCCCAGACCCCATCTCAGTTTATGAATTTTGTTTTTTTCTTCAAATAATAAAGTGTAATAAAGTTCTGTTGTGTTCATACATCCGAAGAAACTAACAAGAATACGAGGACCGAAAGTCATGTTCATTTAACAACACCCACAACACTGTCTAGGTTGACGGTAATTAGGATGGAACTGAAACAAGTGTGACCACCTAGAGCATTGTGTTACTTTGCTGCCATTAAGTGCCTATGGTATTGTAATTTGTGCTTCTGCAATCAGGTGATATCCCACTTTTAAGTATTATATTAAAATAGACACGTAACTGTAAACCTATTGTCTGTATCCCAGCAAGCACAAACTAACAACCCTACTGCTTAAGCGGCTAATTGAAGAAGGCTGTTACAACACATTCATTAGACTTGTAATTAATCGTTCCTATTGGTGTTTCAAAAATGGTCATGTTATGCAATTGTTTTCGCTAACAAGACTTTCTTTTGTTTTATATTTGGTTAATCCTGTCCAAATTGTCTATTGATATTTTCATCTAATGCTAAATCCAAGAAGAGATGGTATTAAAAATGAGTCCGTGTTGTACGTCCATTCTGTGTTTAAAGACTCAAGTAGGGACATGGACCAATACTTTATGCTATGCAAAGTGAGTTTATTTTAATTTTACCAATTTCTCATTAATCATTGAATAAGAATGTTTTCTAATATATTCTCAGTTTATGTATCACAACTTCATTCTGTATTTTTAGTGTATATGAATATTTTTGTTTAATTATGCCAGTACAAATTAATTTTAGATATATTATTTGTTTGAAGTCACCACCATTCACCAATCAATCAATGAAATATTTACATGCTCCTATACCACGAAGGTTTCGAACATGTCTATCCCAGGTTCGGCCACCGGATGCCAGTAGTCCAATCTGGGACAGAACAATTACTGGGGCAATTTTGATATTTGAACGAACAGGGAAAAAGGACTTTACAATAAATAATTTTGTGCGTTATATTCCCAAATAATATTTAATATACAGCAAACAACTAACAATTTGTAACGCAAATTTATATCGGGCAGTCCTAAATATAAATATATTTTTAAATGTTTTTTAAATATATTAATTAGCCCTCAAAATAGGGGTGGCAGGTGACTAGGAGGTTAGGCTTCAGTCACAGGAGGGTTTTTTTAATAGGGAAATATGTTTTACTTAGGGGCACCCATCGTATTGGGGACTTCGGTGTGGCCGAAACCGGGGAAGGCTCCGGGGGGGGGGGGGGGAGGGGCAGTCCCCCGGACAAACCTAACACCCCTTACGGCCAAAACCGCCTACGCCTACCGCCCTAACCATCTTCCGGTGGAGTATCCCCCACCCACCCAGCACCCCCCCCCCCCCGGCCAACCCAACCGTCGTGCCCTCCAGTCTCGGTGCCCCCATCCTTAAGGGCACCCATCATATTGGGGACTTCGGTGTGGCCGAAACCGGGGAAGGTTCCCGGGGGGGGGGGGGCAGTCCCCCGGACAAACCTAACAACTCTTACGACCAAAACCGCCTACGCCTACCATTCACCATCTTAATATGTTCGATATACATTGGTGCTTAAGATATCGGACACTGGTTGGTACTGAGTTCGATTTCCCGTACCAGCTCCCACTTAGAGCGATTTTAACTACTCATTTGGAAGGTGTGAGACCACTACAACGACATTGGTCGTACTTAACCATTAACTCTCTGTCCTGGACAGATAGTCCGGATAGCTGAGATGTGTGCCCAGGACAGCGTTCATGAACCTTAATTGGATACAAGCATGAAAATAAGTACTAAAATATATCAATTAGGGGATGTCTATAATTATGTTTTTCTTTAAAGGAGCGAATCCACGAATTAATCAAACAGCCACATAGTCGTCATGTCCCACTTGTTATTAATATTTTGGTGCTGCTTTTTCATTGGATGTATGGCAGTGGTGACCTGGTCATCACCTACGATCAGCCAGTCGTATGTGTTGAAAATGTTAACACACATATATGTGTAAACAAGTATATGTTATAAAAATTAACGAATGATGTTCTCACCAACGGGTGTGTAAGAAATCTTGAATTACAGCCACGTAGCCCTAAAGCAAAAAAGGAAAACACAGCTAACGCCAACTACTAGTATGTAATGTTCACAAAATGGCTAATGATAGCAAGTGTATAGTCACATAATCAGCGCGACTGTGCCTTTAAAACTCAACTACCGTGCTATCGTACCTTTATTAAACATAGTGTTAAGAATCGGTTCGATTTTCATCATCGATCATTGGTTGTAATAGGTTTGCACCAAACGATCAACTTGCGATTACTCAATTCGAATTATATGAGCATGACAAGGATTTGAATTACAAGAATCGTGCACCTATTGTCGTGACCATCTTAAACTATATACATAGCTAATTGTATCTTTAGTAACTACTTAATATAATTTTCCCTTATGTAAATTACAAAACATACCCCAACCTCAACATATATACACCAATTCAACCATCTAAACTGAAGGAACAATTAAAGTTAAAATTTCCCCCTCCTCCACAACAATTGATTATGGATATTTGCAATCCATCATCACATCGATATAGCCAAACCGATCAATGTTCGATTATAATCGATCATGAAAACATCATTACTTAAACATGTACAACATAACAAATTTGTTGTAATGACACCACTACACTAAAGCACAATAATTTGGTCATTCTGAAACATAGTCTTAGAGAAAGCTTCCTATGTTTTCCCATTAGCAGCAATGCATCTTTTATACACACATTCCTACAGGTAGGACAGAATAGACCATGACCTTTGGTATACCGGTCATATACTGTTAGGGTCCACCGACGACGTTCGATCCACCTCTGGCGCATATAAAAAAAAAAAAAGTAATAAGATAATTAACAATAAATACGTAATTAAAATATAAATGTTAGTTTGTTTTTATAAACACATAGATATTCTTACATATTCAGCGTAGACAGGCGCATATACAAAAACATGATAAGATCATTAACAATAAATACGTTAATTAAAATATAAATGTTAGGTTTTTTTTATAAACACATAGATATTCTTACATATTCAGCGTAGATATATGAATAGCTAAGTACTTATAAAGGAACAAATATGTTACAGTGGCTATAAAAATGTCTATGGTAAATGTTTATAGGCTATCACACTATGGCCAACACACCAATATGCCATATTGTCATTTGAATAACATGTTACTTTATATAAAATAAATGTGTACCTAGAACCTACTTTTAAACAGTATGCACTTTATTAATAAAAATTGAAATACATTTAAATATTGTAATTCATAATGAATTTTACTTATATGATTGCCACAATAACAAAACATCTGAAAAGTATAAATGATATTATAAAAACAAACAAACAAACAAAGTAAATGGAAAGTAATAGTGTTTATTATTTTTTCCTATAAAATGTTACGGCAGACCTTTCATTTTGTTTCTGAAATTTTCAAAAACGCCAACAATCGTTTTTATGTTAAAGAAATCTAAGAGTAAAAATATTAATGCCATATGTGTGTGTTAATTTGTGTCGTGTCATCAAATGTAGTCTGCCACTAAATACGTCGAGACAGTATAAAATGAACAGTACAACAATAAACTCATCAGAAATATGACACAAAAACCTATATCTACATAATATATGTCATAAGCTAGTTAAAAACAATTCATAAAAATAGCTTTGGATAACAATTCAACTAGTTTTATATTTCAAACCGGAAGTATTGTTTTATGATTAAAAAAACACCAGAATCGCTAGAATACACATAGAGATTGCGAGAGAAATCAATATAATGAATTTTTTAAAATATAAGAACCCGCAAGGTGATGTTATATTATAAAACAATGACTACTAATTTTAAGAATGAGATACGGCTTATTTTCATCACCTTCGTCTGCTACAGGTTTTGTTTTGTCCAACCTAGACCGCCGTGTGCCAAGAACCCATCCACTGTTTTAGACTGTTGTTGTTGTTGTTGTTGTTGTGTTGTGTTTGTGTTTGCGTTTTTTGTTTTTGTCTGTTTTGTCTTGTGTGTGTGTGGTTTTTTGTTTTTGTTTTTTGTGTGGGAGTTTTTGATTATTGTTGTTGGGTTTTTTTGTTGGTTTTTTAATCTGAACTTTTTTAAAACAAATATAGAAACTTGTGTGCCACCTCATTGAAGGCGTTGTTTTGATTGCTAATTCAATTGTTGACGCCTCTCCATGAAATATATTTTGTATCATCCAAAGTAAATAACTCAAATATAAGATTTGAACCGCAAATAACATTTGTAAACAAACAGGTCAGAAAGTATTGTTTTAGTGATTCAAAAATGGTGCCTAGTGGCCTTTCCCCTTAACTCCGCTCTCTTAAATGAGTCATGTTTTCTGATGCCACTATTAATCTTAATTATGTTTCATCAAAATCCTACTTCAAGCACCAGTTCTACGGACCTATAGGTTTCGTTTTCATCTTTCTGCCTATCTGTCTGTCCGTTTGTCACACATATACTTTTCCGGACCATTTGTTTTTTTGCAATGCTCCAAGATGAAATTTTGTATATTGCTTTACAATGTACTGTTACAGATCAAATTTGATTTTCATGCCGATTTACCAATTTGTGACAGAGTTATTGTCGTTGAAATGTGTTTTCCGGAGTTTGTTTCTACAAAACCTCAATATATTGAACTGAAATTTTGTGTATAGCTTTATGATGTACTGTTACAGATCATGTTTGACTTTAATGGCGATTTACCGATTTTTCACAGAGTTATGGACCTTAAAATTAGGAGATACGAAAACCTGTTACGCTCGGTAGGGGACACTTATTGCTTTAGCGGTACTCTCAAAATGCTTGTTTTAGTGTTGATTTTTGTTTGTGTGTTTGGCGCCACTACTCCTACTTAACTTCAGTAAGTGTATACTTTTTTATTGGGTGGTTTTGGATGCTTTGTTATCTTTTGTTTAAAGCAGTAATGATAATAATTATTAGTTATATATCTACTACTCCCCCGCTCTCAATATTTCTCCGATCAACCTGTACTTATTATTACGCTGAGTAACTACAGCTGTAAACATTTTCCGCTTTGAAACCTAAATCTTCCCTTGCGATGTTACCCTCCTTCCGTCGTGTTTCTATATCGGTACACGTTGCTTGCATAATGTAAAGCAGCACTTTGTTGTGTTACTTATCACTGCACCTTCAGGTAGCATTTCATCGCAAGAACAACACATGTACTAGAATGTCATCTCGCAGTTATTTTGGCAAAACCTTAACTCGCAAGCCTATACCTGATCTGCACGCATATTCTGTAAACGTACGTAATAGCAATACAATTATGTTAAAACAGTTTATCCTTTGCAGTATTTATTTATTTTATCTAGTTGTCGGCTACTAGGTTAGTATGCTTGCCAGAGGTGTTATAGCTCGTAATGACTTACCTGTACCTCAGCATATATACTACCTTATGAACTCGTTCCAGCGCTTTATCCAGTGGATGGGAAGGAAAGAAATGTTTTATTTAACGACGCACTCAACACATTTTATTAACGGTTATATGGCGTCGGACATATGGTGAAAGACGACACAGATATTGAGGGAGGAAACCCGCTGTCGCCACTTCATGGGCTACTCTTTTCGATTAGCAGCAAGGGATCTTTTATATGCACCATCCCACAGACAGGATAGCACATACCACTGCCTTTGATGTACCAGTCGTGGTGCACTGGCTGGAGCGAGATATAACCCAATGAGACCACCGACGGGGATCAATCCCAAACCGACCGCGCATCAAGCGAGCGCTTTACCACTGGGCTATGTCTCGCCTCCTAGTGGATGGGATGAGATTACTGTAAAATTAAAAAAAGTAGGAGAGGTGACTTCTCCCTTCACAGAAGAAAGAGCTGAAGTTTGATAAAAAGAAATAGGCGAAGTGAACATTTATCGGTACATTTCGTAACGTTTCGCCAGTTTACACTCGGTTCTAATCGTAATATTTCGATATAAAATACTACTTCCGGTAATAAAATTTAAACAGTTCTGTTCAATTAAAAACGTGATATTATTAAGTAGTTGATAATGTGCCGTTGTGTTAAAATTAAAGTAGTAATTAGTATTTTTTTGGCATTAATGAAATGGTGTCCGCCCATTTTGCCTACAACCCAGTTTGCCTACACTCAGTTTGCCTACAACCCACTTTGCCTACACTCAGTTTGCCTACAACCCATGTATGGTCCCTATGTATAAAAATAACATTACACAACAAAAACAATTAAACTATTGAAATGGGATCATTGGACTAATATTAATCACCATAAAGAGCATGAAATCACCTTTGCGCCAATTACATTACTTATGTTCATTATAATCTTAATTGTTTCTATAATACAATGTTTTTATATTGGATTGAGACACAAAATAATAGGGATTGTCCCACTATTAACTGGGGATGTCACTTTTTCATACTGTAGGCAAAATAAGTGTAGGCATACTGGGTTGTAGGCAAAGTGGGTTGTAGGCAGATTGGAATGAAGGTGGCCGAGGATTAACTGGTCACAGCACACGGTGCGACACGTCACTTTCAAAAACAATAGCCCGGTTTACCGGTGTATTTGAAGAATGCTAACATTAGACTACAACATGTATTTAATCTCTTCACAACAAAAACTAGCTTGAGGATTAACATTTGATAGTTGATGTTTGATAAGAGAGCTATGACAATAAACAAGTCGGGATCTTGACGTCTCCTGTGTGATTTCGTTTTTGAAATCGGATTAGGTCCAGAATATTACGACGACTTCGACTTTTTACTACTGCTAATAACTAGGCGACTAGAGCTGACTTTCGGCGAAATCAAACGCTCATTTCGCCGGCAAGACTAGGGCCTGTGATTAGAGATTGCCATGAAGGTGGATGGGGCTGCAAGGAAGGCACTTTCAAGGAGACATTCCCAACATCCCGAAATTTTACACTTCGATGTTTTCATGATTAAAAAAACCCTTGTTTTATATAATATGTAGTAGTGCTTCTGCTGCTAGTAGCTCAATTAGCTCAGATGGCAGAGCGCTGGATCCTGGTACAGAGAGTCCCGAGATCGAATCCTATTGTTGGAGGTTGATTTATCTGTTACATTAATGTTAATGTTTTTGTTTTCTATCAGTAGTAAGTAGTGGATGTAATGAAGGTGACTTTTGGGATGGATACATACACAGAGAAACACATCCACACACACACAGCCACACACACACTCTCTCTCTCACACACACACACACACACACACACACACACACACACACGAACGTACATTCGAACACACACACGGGCACACACACAGAACCAGACACATACATGGACACATACTTATACTCGACACACACTCCAATACACACTCAGTAACATATACCATCATCACATACAAACAATTATGTCCAAGCAAGTACAAAACATAAACTAAAGGAACCCGATCTGCTGTTATTTTTGTCAAGTAGCGCATCGGGTTTTTCTTCTAATTAGTTTTGTATCGGCCTGCAGTATTCAATATACCAGTAATGTGCTGCTTGTAAACGTTGTAACACTGTATACGCCACAAAATATCGTTTGAATTCAGTTGTTCAACACACCATCAAAGCTATTGATTTATAATTTAATTTATCATCCCAGGAGTCAAACATAATTGTTGCGCAGAAAATAATTTCACATGGTTAAAAGCGGCATATTAATTTATTAAATTATAGCATTTCCTAACTGATATGTCAGGCGTTGTCGTTTTCACCAAACAACTGCGTTCAATTTTGAATTTTGTCATCAAAGGACATAAAGAGTCTTATTTTGTTTATAGACAGGACTAACTTTGTGTTTATGAAAGATTAAAGTTAAAGTTTGTTTTGTTTAAAGACAACAATAGGGCACATTGATTTATTGACATAGTCTTGGAGAGAAAACTAACTATATTTTTTACATTAGTAGTAAGGGATGTTTTACATTAACCATGGCACAGGTAGAATAACACACACAACGACTTTTGATATACCAGTCGTGGTGCAGTGGCTTGTACGAGAATTAGCCCAATGGGCCCACCGACGGGAATCAGACGGACCGCGCATCAGGCGAGCACTTTACCTTCTGTGTCCAGCTAGTGCTTTCATGGCATCCTTCAACACACAGCTGGTTCCATCCTATGCTTAACAGTGACCTGTTTAGGTCGCTAGGCTGGGGTTTGTGCTTAACGTTAGATGCATCTGACATGATAGAAGACGATTGTACTAGTCAAATCGTTCACAAGCCATTGGCATCTTGAACACCTCACCGGTTACCTCCCTCCCCCAGTATATAGCTGGCGCCATTCAAAATATAGCTGGTTCCACTCCATCTGGTAACCTTCTGTATACACCTGACACCATTCAGTAAACCGCTGGTTCCACTCCATGCACATCTAGTAACCATCAGTATACAGCTGACATCATTCAATATACATCTAGTTCCACTCCATGCACATCTGCTAACCATCATTATACAGCTGACACCCTTCAATATACAGCTAGGCTCACTCCATGCACATCTGGTAACCATCAGTATACAACTGACATCATTCAATATACATCTAGTTCCACCCCATACACATCTGGTAACCATCAGTATACAGCTAACACCCTTCAATATACAGCTAGGCTCACTCCATGCACATCTGGTAACCATCAGTATACAGCTGATACCATTCAATATATATCTAATTCCACTCCATGCACATTTGGTAACCATCAGTATGCATCTGGCATTCTTCAATATACAGTTGGTTCCACACCAAACACATCTGGTAACCATCAGTATACATCTGACATTCTTCAATATACAGCTAGTTCCACTTCATGCACATTTCGTAACCATCAGCATACAGCTGGCATCCTTCAATATACAGCTGGGTCCACACCAAGCGCGGCTTGTACCCATCAGTACACGGTTTGTACCCCTGGGGTTAGTTCAGGTCCACTCATACAGATCTGGTGTGACTCAGTACATTGATGATTTCCCCAGCTGGCTCACACAAAGACGTACAAAGACACAGCTGGTTCAAACAGTACACAGCTGATGATCTTCAGTGCACATCTGGTACTATTCAACACTACAACCGGGTTCCTTTCAAAAACAATACAGCTATTGCTGTTCAATATTTAATCACATGGATTGGTGGGATACACTGTAATTATTAGTTTATTCCTGGCGGTACTGCTGCAATATTTTCTTCGATGGTGGATGTAGAATGAATATTAACCCGATGGAGTCAAACAAGAGGTGGGCTCAGATCACAGTTAGCTTCCCATTTGGTTGTTCAAATCCGACCAGTTGTCCGCGCAAGTAGTCTGCTGTTTGACTGTGATTATTTCATGGCAGACAGCTTTGAAGTGGCAACTATCTGATTGAAGTTGACAGGGGAGAGCATGTAGTTTGTAAACGTGTAACTTGTTGACATTGAAGACTTGTTTGTGGTAATTCCGGCCCATGCAAAAGTAGTGCAATTTGTGTAAAATGGGTGTACTCCGGCCAGGTTTAGTGGGTGTGTTTGTTTAAACCAATATCCTGGGAGAAAGAGATGGACAACAGGGGTTGTCCTTTTTAGGGTATGTTTCTCTCAAGCAGGCAAAGGTACATAAAAAAATCAGTGGGTCTGCTGACATTAATAAAAAATGTTTTAGCCACTAACGTTAGAAACATATAGCGTAATTAATTGTGTTCTGTGGCCAGGCAGTCCTCGGTACCCATCCATTCATAGCAGCTGGTCCAATCAACACACTGCTTATTTGCGTTCAGTGAAGAGCGTTTTAATATGTTTTGTTTGGTTGAACTCCGTGCATGTTCCCTAACAAAGGCAACTATACGTGCCTAATACGTGCCTAATTTCGTTGTGAGGTGCTAACCTTATTTTCAGTCAGCCTCCGTTCTATTTTTTATATCTCGCCAGAGACGTCTGTTCTGTAACATAAGCAAAATATTTCCGTATTTAAGACATATCTTCGGTATCGAATCCCCCGACGGAGCACCGGCTCCAGTCGATTTTTGTGCGAGAGCTATTTATGCCAGTTGCCGTAGCGCCTAGCGGTAATCGGTCCAGCTATATCCTTGTGGGATGCGAACAGTCTATTTTAATTGCGTGTACGCTGTCTCCTGACCGTGTCAATGAAATGGCAACGAGAAATGATTTCATTTGCATAATACAGAAAGTGTGTATTTGAAGAACACCTACGGTGCACTCAGAATTCTTCGTGTCGGGTTTTTCTCAAGTACTGTGGATTTGCCTGGGGTTTTCAAAATTATATATTTGCATACATAGGATTTGAGGGGCGAGACGTCGTAGCTCAGTGGTAAAGCGCTCGCTTGATGCGCGGTCGGTTTCGGATCGATACCCGTCGGTGGGCCCATTTGGAATAGTTTTCGTTTCAGACAGTGTACCACGGGTACTTTGTCCATGGGATGGTGCATATAAAAGATCCCTTGCTAGTAATGGAAAAATGTAGCGAGTTTCTTCTCTAAGAGTATACGTAACAAAATTACCAAATGTTTGACATCCAATAGCCGAAATGAACCACCTCGGATGATCCATTCAGTTGATTAGTTTTTTCTCGTTACAACCAGGGTACCACAACTGGACAAAGGCCGTGGTATGTGCTTTCCTGTCTGTGGGAAAGTGCATATAAAAGATCCCTTGCTGCATTAGGAAAATGTAGTGGGTTTCCTCTGATGACTACGCGTCAGAATTACCAAATGTTTTACATCCAATAGCCGATGATTAATTAATCATGTGTTCCAGTGATGTCGTTAAATAAAACAAAACTTCAAAACAAAACTTCCAATAGTCGATGATTAATAAATCAATGTGCTCTAGTGGTATCGTTAAACAAAGCCCCCCCCCCCCTAGTATTTGTGTAATACTTCAAGTAAAAACAAGAGACCTGTAATTTCGATCAAGTCGTAAAACGAAAGTAGAAAAAAAAACCCAGTTCACATGACAGCTAATTCCGCCCGAATAGCCGATGTATTTTTTTGTGCTGAGATGTCATTAAACATTCATTCATTCGTTCATTCATTCATTCATTTGTTTGTTTGCTAATCCTACACGTGCCAGATGGACTGTTGGTTGGACGCAGTTTTGATGACGCAAAGAATATATTTTTATTTATAGTTATATGACGTCCGACGTACTTTTTAAGGACCATACAGATAATGAGAAAGGAAACCCGCTCTTTTTTGTTTAGTAGTAGGGATATGTTATATGTACTATCCCACATACTACGTCCTTTGTTACACCAGTACACCAGATGTGGGCCAAGCAATGGAGCGATTTACAGCTGACCTACGTCCCGACCATTTTCTGCTAAAGTTAAAAGTTAGAGTTTATTTTTGTTAAACGAAACCACTGGAGCACATTAATTTAATAATCATCGGCTATTGCATGTCAAACATTTGGTAAATTTTTGACATATATTCTTAGAGAGGAAACCCGCTACATTTATCTATTAGTAGCAAGGAATAGTTTATATGCACCACCCAACAGAGAGAATAGTACATACCAGTCGGGGTACAATGGCTGGAACGAAATAGTGCAATGGGTCCACCGACAGGGATCGATCCCAGACCGACCGCGCATCAGGCGAGCGTTTTACCACTGGGCTAGGCCCCCTCCCCCTTCTGCTAAAGATGCATACATGTGACTAATAGAAAGGAAAATGAAGTAACATAGCCAAGCCATTTTAAAGAGTCGCACTGTAGTTGACCTGTTAAAGGGAACTGTCCTAAGTGCGTCCATTGTAAGATGTTTCCGGCTAACACCCGTTTTGGCGACCACAAGCACATTACATATATAATCGTATGCTAATGGGTTTTTTTTTTTTTTTTTGTATGTATGAAATTAATGGAAGGTAAATTTCGGTATGGGCTACTACAAACATTAAGACGACAACAAATACATTATTTATACAAATACTGATATTATAAACAGGAACTACCAAATCAAATTCCATAGACGACAATAGTAACATATATGGCTAAAACTCCTACCTGCAGCGTATTAATCGACACAAACACCACGGATATAAATATTACCACCTCTTACCCATTTCAGAGATAACGGGTAGCGTCTGTGACTACTCTAGTTCCGCACAATATTTGTTTACAGGTACCACATACATATTTCAAGCACACGACTACTTGACACAGTTGTACTAGATGAAATAAAATGCATATATGGTTTGGCCAGATGAAACTTTTTTTTTTAAACCAACACACATTTGTCACCAATCACAGGACTTGTGGTGTTAACTTCTCTATCAAAGGTTTGGTGCACCTCGAACTTTGACCCAGCGGGAAGTTATCTGGTTTAGTACTACCTATAAAATGTACTTTTAGTCAACCCCAATGCTCTGTTAGTCGTAAACATGTTATAATGGACAATCCCTTTAAATGAACCAGCAAGATATACTGAAAATATCCAGCGGTGTATATATTATTTGGCACACAAAATAAATGATTTTTTTAATGAACATTACGACTTCCGTTGTTTTTATAAGCGGTGATAACCAACCGGAAAGCGAGGAGGCAAAATGCAGTGAGAACATATATTATACAACACAGGATACGCGCATGACTAGTTCTATCATGTGGTGCTAACTAAGCACCCATTATCTCCAACCAGGATCCGAACGCTCGTGTTAAATACTGGCAGATAATGTTCATACACGTTTATACATTTTGCCGTCGGTGAGGAGCTTTACAGACGGCAGTAATTTTTATCCGGTGGCACAAAAGTGTCATCGGTCACGCCCCTAACTGACGGCAGTTTATATTCCACCGATGGCAATTGCCGTCGTTGCCACCGTTAAGTTTGAGCCCTGTTGATATGAATAAATGTTATTATCCAGATTCGGGCATTGTTGTTTAATTCGGGCAAAAGACAGCCCTACCCCCAACCCTACAAAACTGAGAGCCTGTACGCCTATGTGCATGTCCACCAGACTTGTAAGACCGTACCTAACTTAAAATAAGTAGATGCAGTAAAACATAATCGGGACATAGTAATTAAGAGTTTTCTCTAGTTAAGACATACATAAAGGACACTTTTTAACGAGAAGGCCACATGTTGATATTTTCAAGGGTGGGTGGGTTAATCATTACCCCTCCGCTAGGTACGGCCCTAACTAGGAGCACAAAGAAACTATTTTAGGAGACCAAAGGCACATGATCCAACTTCTAGAAAATGTACCCTGTAAAATTTGACATTCGTGAATTGAAAACCAGTTGTTTAAAAAAAAAAGGAACTTGCTATATTTGTGGAGGGGGAATAACAAGCCCACTGGTCCCACTCCTTGGATCCATCCCTTTGTTTGGAGTCGGTGCTGGAATATGAAGACATTATGCCTAGTTAAGGGCTTTAAACCAGATGCCATGACCACTGTGCAGTTGTGGCCGCTTACACTAATAACATAATTGGAGAACAATTTGTGGAGGAAATTATACCGAGTTTAATGACAGCACTGGGAAAACACTTCAGTATCAGACTGTACATATTTGAACTATAATGAATTAACGTTAACTAAAGGTTATCCCCCCCTTGAACGAAACAAACGCGCTGAGTGCTTGAGACATGTACCGACTGATGTACATTTATGATGTATATATTGTTCATAGTTCCATAAATGCCAGTCCAATGAATATCCCACAAATTGATTTGTCTTTAGATACCGGGCTTTGCATGTGCTATCAATCATGGCACCGTGGAATTTTATTGGCGAATGTTAGGTCCTAACAGTTGCGGTACGAACTCCCTTTGGCTTATCAAACTGCGGCGTATGTAAACTTCAGTAGGAATATTCAGTCGTGAATGTCCATTTGGATCTTTCAGTATGAACAAATAAAACGCCAAATGATTGTATGTGTGAACGTAAGTAGAATCTTATATATTATTACCATCGGCATGCTTTGACAAATGCAGATTACTGCATGAGCGGGAGTGCCATACGAAATTTATGGAACGAGTTTTGGAATATATTTTATTCCCCGGGCGAAAGCGAAATGGTGGAAAAACAATTCACAAAACGAGTTCCGTAAATTTCGTGTGGCACAAATGTGATAATGTATTTGTTATTTACAAACTGTAATGTGTAATAAACGTTAAGTATGATTACAATCGCTAGACAGTCAATGCTGATAACATTCAACGAGGTCGTTTACAGAGATGCTTGATTATGCACTTAGTAAATAGTGCCAATATATATATATATATATATATATATATATATATATATATATATATATATATATATATATATATATATATATATATATATATATATATATAATAAAAGCATAAATCCACAAATACATTCAATTTATTTATTTATTTTTCAATCATTTATTAAATTTAAATTTGATCTTTTTGATACTCAATACCTGTCTCGGAGGTGTAGTGGTTAAGCCATCGGACTTAAGGCTGGTAGGTACAGGGTTCACCTCCCGGTACCGGCTCCCACCCAGAGCGAGTTAAGCGAGTGTGTACACCGACTTCTCTCACAATCCACTAACAACTAACCACCACTATCCCGCTGTCCTGGACAGAGAGCTCAGATAGCTGAAGTGCGCGCCACGGACAGCGTGCTTTAACCTTAATTGGATGTTTGCACGAACATAGCTACAAACGAAATTAAATAAAATGTTATTCAATGCAAGCTACAATGTCAAGAGATACATCGATGATATCAATTTCACAAACTGCAATTGCCGCAAACTTATAGCTGCTATACATGCAAGTGACACAAAAAAGTGTGTCATGACGTACTAATAGCATGAAATAACACGGTAATTATGTAACCGCTTATTGTAAATCATGTGAGTAATATAAACAAAATTATTTCCCATAAAGATAAAGGTCCATGTGTTTTGTTTTGTTTTGTTGTTGTTTTTTTGTATTGTTTTTTTGACAACGTTGTACAGTACTTTCGGTTATGGATGATAGCTTTGTTAAGTATGTTTTGTTTAACGACACCACTAAAGCACATTAATTAATTACTCATCAGATAGTGGCTGTTAAACATTTGGTAATTCTGACAGCTAGTCCTTAAAATTTAAATCCACTACGTTTTTGTCATTAGTAACACTGAATCTTTCATTTGTATATGACGTTTCCCACAGACAGGGCAACACACACTGTTCTACGGCCTTTGATATACTAGGCATGGGGAACTACCCTAAGTTCAGCCAGCGAACGTTTCGCAAACGTTGGCAAACTATTTGATTGGTTCCCGACGTGGCCATTTGGTTTAACGTGAAGCACATAAGCCAGTTTGGCGGACGTTTTTCTGCCCTGTCTGGCTGAACGCAGCCCTGGTTGGTACAGGGAAAAACCCAATCAGAGAAATTTCTTGGGTCCACCGAGAGGATTCGATCATTCGACGCATGGATATCGGATGACTCCTCTACCGACTGCCAAGCCAGTGCACCACGACTGGTACATCAAAGGCCATGGTATGTGCTATCCTGTCTATGGGATGGTGCGTATAAAAGATCCCTTGCTTCTAATCGAAAAAAGTAGCCCATGAAGTGGCGACAGCGGGTTTCCTACCTCAATATCTGTGTGGTCCTTAACCATATGTTCGACGCCATATAACCGTAAATAAAATGTGTTGAGCGCGTCGTTAAATAAATCATTTCCTTCCTTCCTTCCTCTACCGACTGAGCTAGCCTATATGCCTCCACTTTAGTTTTAGTGCTTAGAATATTCATTTCTGTACATGCGGTAAATTCTTGGTTGTCATTAAAGGGACATTTCTGAGTTTGCTCCATTGTAAGATGTTTCCGACTAATAAAATATTTCTACGACTAAACTTATATATTAAATATATTTTCTTGTTTAGAATAGCAGCGTCTGTATATTCAATGTGTTTCTGGTCGTCTTAATATTTCTAAGAAGCCCAAACTGGATTTTGTCTTCAAATAATTTAGTACGTACGAAAAAACTATATTTTAGGAAATAAAATGAAATTTAACCTAGTACAAATATTTAAACGATCAGAAACACGTTTAATATACAACCACTAATATTTTATACAGAAAACTATATTTGATATGTAATTACAATCGTTAACAAGTCACTGTTAGTCGATAATATCTTACAAAAAGCAGAAAACTCAGGAATGTCCCTTTAAATGTTTACGGCGTGACCATCTGGTACGTCAGCATTTTGTATGATGATCAGATGTCCATAAGCATTTACTTTGCTTTCGTATAACATCTGAGTTGGCGGGATTTAGCTCAGTCGGTTGAGCATTTGCTTGGGGTGCTTGCGTCGCAGGATCGAACCACCTCGGTGGATCCGTTCAACTGATTTGGGATTTTCTCGTTACAACAAGTGCACCACAACTGTTCAAAGGCCGTGGTGTGTGCTTTTCTGTCTGTGGAAAAATGCATATAAAGGATCCCTTGCTGCATTAACAAACTGTAGCGGGTTTCCTCTGATGACTACGAGTCAGAATTACGAAATGTTCGACATCCAATAGCCGATGATTACTATATCAATGGTGTCGTTAAACAAAACAAACAAATAAACGGAATTATTGATGGTTATGCAGTTAAAATAAATATGTGACTAGAATGCTATCTGAGGAATAAAGAAAATTAAAGAAATATTGTATTTAACGAAGCACTCAGCACATTTTTATCTACGGTTATATGACGTCAGACATACGGTTAATGCTCACACAAATAATGGGAGAGGAAACCCGTTGCCGCCATTTCATGGGCTACTCTTTATGACTAGCTGCAAGAGATCGTCTATGTGCATCATCACACAGACGGGCTAGTACATACTATATACCTGTGTTGAAACGTGAAATAGCCCAATGGTCCCACCGAGGGAGATCGATCCCAAATCGATGGCATATTAGACGAGTGCTTTACCACTGGACTACGTTCCGCCCCCCATCCCACCCGTAGTTATGTAAGGAAGTTACTATTTGGAGCGAGAAACTAGCCAGACATTTCAGACACTGCTGTAAATGACGTCGATAATGATGATGGTGAAACTGATGGTCCTAATGATGACGACAAATTTACATTTAACTATGTTGATGTAGCGTAACTCAGCTGTCTGGGCCGTCTGTCGAGGACAGAGGATAATTAATGGCATGAGCAACAACCCCACACCCTAAAAAAAAAAAAACAAGCACAAAAAAAAACCCCACACAAAACAAACAAAAACAACAACATAACAACAAGAAGAAAACCCAAACTTCCCAAAACAACAACAACAACAAAACTTAAGTCTCTATCTTTCACGATTTAAGACAACAACGGCTCATATATCAAAATATAAAATCGAAATACATTAATTTCAACGAGAGCGTCTAGACTGGATGCGTACGATGCGTGCGTCTGCAAAACGCATGAGGTCAGCCGAGTGGCAATTAGTGTATATGCTCAAAACGTAAGCCGCAGACGCATAGACGCAACAGTCGGACCGCACGCACGCGCCGCATCCAGTCTGTATGACCCTTGGCCCTTCGTTCAGCCGCAGCGACCATCACTAACATTCGCAAACTACTTCACTGGTTCCCATTGTAGATATTACGTTTATTAACGTGAAGAACATAAATCAGTCTAGCGAAAAGTGTTGGGTGGGTTTTTTTCTGTCTGACTGAATGCAGCCTCCTCTAGGTAGTACTATACCAAATAACTTCCGGCTGGGTCAAAGTTCGAGGTGCACCGAACTTTTGATAGAGAAGTGAACACCACAAGTCCTGTGATTGGTTATAAATGTGAGTGTGTTGGTTGTAAAAAATAATAGTTTCATCTGGGTAAAATAAATGTGCAATTTTATTTCATCTAGTACCAATGTGTCAAGTAGCCTTGTGCTTGAAACATGTATGGGGTACCTGTAAAAAAAAGTACTCGAATTTTGTGCGAAACTAGGGTAGTCATAGACGCTACCCGTTATCTCAGAAACGAGCAGCTTGACCCCCATTTTTTTCTGATTCACTTTAAGTGTAAGGGGTGGTAGTATTTATATCCGTGGCGTTTATGTCGGTTGATACGTTGCAGGTAGGAGTTTTAGCCGCATGTGTTACTGTTGTCGTCTATGGGATTTGATTTGGTAGTATACACCGTCTATCACTATTATCCTTCCTCTGTGTAGTGTAGCATCTTAATATAGACTGGCTAAAAAAAAAAACCCGTTTCTTTGCGTGGTATGCAGACGATACAGTACACACCTAGTTAAAAGTTAAAGTTTGGTTTTGATTAACGACACCATTAGAGCTCATTGATAAATGAATCATCGACTAGGATGTCATGTTTTTTGGTTTGTCTGTTGTTTGATTTTTATAGGTCTTGTTTCTGTATTTTCGCTTTTCAATTATTATTTGTTTAAATTGCTATATCATGTATAAAGAAGTTAATATTTTTATATTATATAAATAGGTATCAACATTAAAGTAATCGCATGTTTAACATGTAAAATGCATGTAAAAATAATGTATAATATATAGTAATGTAAAACAATTATTCAAGGCCCTCAACCTTGAATTCGCATTTGTTTCTGGGGCAATTAAAAAAGTAAAACGTTTGGTAATTCTGACACAGTCTTCAGAAGAAACTCATCACTTCCATTAGCAGCAAGGACTCTTTTATACACGAATATATTTGGACTGCCCACCGTTTGATTATTTTGCATGCACTTCGAATTCCCATAAGCAAGACAGCACATTCCACGGCCTTATACCAGTTTTATATGTTTAGATACTCACGCACAAATGCACACAAATATGAAAACATATTTTAACCATTCATTTCAATAGGCCTTTTGCTCAATATTTAAGTTGTCAACCCACGCCGACCGTCTACATAGTTTTTCATCATGCAATGTGCATAACAAAAACGCTTTTCATATTAATCATGTCGTTCTTTGAAACAAGGAATTTGTTTTCAGGCGCGTGGGGGTTTAGGGTATAAAAACTGAAAGCGATTTTTCATTTAAAAAAAATATATTTTGTGCAGAAGCATGATACGACACCCCTAAAAATGTCGCTACACACAGTCTAAAACTTCCCTGCATACATTCCTGCACACGCGCCTGTTATTTACACCTTAAATATGGTATAGTGTTATCTTATTACCCATCAACAGCAAGGAATCATGTTGCATCTTCCACAAAATAGGCTATCATATGTCATTTACTTGTTCATGCCAAACGCGAGTGGACACAAATGCAGGTTTAACCACACCTCAGCACAAACATTCACATCTGCTATTGAAATAAATGTAGGTACATGTATACAAATAGCCTACTCAGATGTTATACGATGTATTGTCGTGCTCATAATCAAATTAAGTCTAAATCCGCTTAATGGACACGTAATTCTGCTACTCTAGCTGTCAAAAATAGTTGTTAAAGGGACATACATGCACCCTAGTTTGTAAACACTACAGCATATTTTACACTATTAGAGCCGTTTATGATCACTGAAATCAAACATTACTTATATTTTATTGTTTAGATTATCCATTTCCATACAACCGAAGTGTTTCTGGTCATCCTGATGTTTTTAATACCACAAAATGCATTTTTAATATTTTTAAAAACGCACGGGCGTCTGAGAAGTAGCGGTTATTGATTCGAGTTCTGGTCTACCTTTTAAAGGATATTTCCCGGTTTTAACGTCACAAAGTTATCTTTCACTCTGTTTATCCAGATGTATTACAGGTTTGTAGATTAACTAAACTTAGTGTCCAGTTTCACGAGTTGAAACTAGGATCTGCGCCTTTAAATGATCTGCTTTTGAGATGTCACCACATAAGCTAATCTTATAGTTCAAGTTCAAGTTCTTTATTGCGTTAAGTTTTCCAACTTATCAGCATTATAACAATGAAATACAATATTATGTAAATAGTGCGGAACAATGGTGGAGAATGACTTACATGAATACATACACATATACCGATAAAACAATCCATCTATATCTATATATAAACAATCGGCAATATGGGTTACACAAATATAGATATATTAAGTTGTTTGTAGTAATAGCATATCCCTCATTTTGTTCGCCTGTAGTAAGTATTTGCCAAGGTTATTGATCTCCTTATTGTTTGTAGTTAACAATAACTGTATTAGTTTAAAAGCACTATAGTAGACTAGCAGCAATGAATCTTTTAAATGTATTTTCCAAACGCAGCGTATCATATTACAGATCTTTAGGTAAAATTGGTTTTGCATCTTCTATTGTTTGTATGTATGTATGTGTGTTTGTAAACGAACGAACGAACGAATGAATGAATGAATGAATGAATGAATGAATGAATGAATGAATGTTTAACTACATCACAGTACAAAACACATCGGCTATTGGGTCTAACAATACACTATTCAGTTAGTTTTTAATAGAGGCGGGATTCAGCTTAATCGGTTGAGGGCTCGCTTGAGGTGCTTGCGTCGCAGGATCGAACCACCTCAGTAGATTCGTTCAACTGATTGGTTTTTTTTCTCGTTCCAACCAGTGCATCACAACTGGTCAAAGGCCATGGTTTGTGCTTTCCTGTCTGTGGGAAAGTGCATATAAAAGATCCCCTGCTGTATTAAGAAAATGTAGCGAGTTTCCTCTATTGACTGCGAGTCAGAATTACCAAATGTTTGACATCCAATAGCCGATGATTAATATATCAGTGTGCTCTGGTGCTCTCGTTAAACAAAAACAAACTTTTGGTTTTTAATAATAGAATTAACATAGATGTTTAACGACATCCCAGCACGAAAAATACATCAGCTATTGGGTGTCAACTATGGTAAAAGCAGTTGGTGTTGATTCCCGCCCAAGAAACAATCATATTAATGCGGAATCGGTTGAGCTCACATAATGCACCACAGTGGTAGAAATGAAACAAGAGAAGCACCAGACTTGATTTATTGGTCCGAAAACATTCATGTCATAGCTGGGTTCACCGTGTTAGTGGAGATGCAGAATTTACGACAGTTGCATCATACGAGAGATAACGTGTAATAGTATATCTGCTTACACGGTGTATAAGTCATGCCATCCAGTTCAAGGTTAGTACTAATGGTGATCGTATTCAGAACCGAACCCAGAGACGGTTTTTGGAGTGTGCACTCACTAATGGTACATGTTCTAAGTCGTTACAAGCAGCCTAATTACTGTGGCGAGTGATGTATGTATTTACCAAAAAATGATAACGTGGCTAGTGCCCATTTTAAGTTGCACCAGCTGATCCCCAAACCCTAAAATCGCACGTAGTATTTCAGAACTAAACAGTCTCCAGTTCAAATCGAGTGCATATCTGAGCTCAATGTGTTGATACAGGCTCCAATACAGATCGAGTGCATCTCTGACATCAATGTGTTGATACAGGCTCCAATCCAGATCGAGTGCATCTCTGACCTCAATGTGTTGATACAGGCTCCAATCAATATCTAATCCATCTCTGAGCTCAATGTGTTGATACAAGCTCCAATCCAGATCGAGTGCATATCTGAGCTTAATGTGTTGATACAGGCTCCAATACAGATCGAGTGCATCTCTGACCTCAATGTGTTGATACAGGCTCCAATCCAGATCGAGTGCATCTTTGAGCTTAATGTTTTGGTACAGGTTCCAATTCAGATATAATCCATCTCTGAGCTCAATGTGGATACAGGCTCCAATCAATATCTAGTCCATCTCTGAGCGCAATGTGTTGATACAGGCTCCAATCAATATCTAGTCCATCTCTGAGCTCAATGTGTTGATACAGGCTCCAATCGATATCGAGTGCATCTCTGAGCTCAATGTGTTGATACAGGCTCCAATCGATATCGAGTCCATCTCTGAGCTCAATGCGTTGATACAGGCTCCAATCAATAACGAGTGCATCTCTGAGCTCAATGTGTTTATACAGGCTCCAATCCAGATCGAGTGCATCTCTGACCTCAATGTTTTGATACAGGCTCTAATCCAGATCGAGTGCATCTCTGACCTCAGTGTGTTGATACAGGCTCCAATCCAGATCGAGTGCATCTCTGACCTCAATGTTTTGATACAGGCTCCAATCCAGATCGAGTGCATCTCTGACATCAATGTGTTGATACAGGCTCCAATCCAGATCGAGTGCATCTCTGACCTCAATGTGTTGATACAGGCTCCAATCAATATCTAGTCCATCTCTGAGCTCAATGTGTTGATACAGGCTCCAATCAATATATAGTCCATCTCTGAGCTCAATGTGTTGATACAGGCTCCAATCAATATCTAGTCCATCTCTGAGCTCAATGTGTTGATACAGGCTCCAATCAATATCGAGTTTATCTTTGAGCTCAATGTGTTGATACAGACTCCAATCCATATCGAGTGCATCTTTTAGCTCAGTGTATTGATACAGGCTCCAATCAATATCGAGTGCATCTCTGAGCTCAATGTGTTGATACAAGCTCCAATCCAGATCGAGTGCATTTCTGACCTCAATGTGTTGATACAGGCTCCAATCCAGATCGAGTGCATCTCTGACCTCAATGTGTTGATACAGGCTCCAATCCAGATCGAGTGCATCTCTGAGCTTAATGTGTTGATACAGGCTCCAATCCAGATCCAGTGCATCTCTAAGCTCAATGTGTTGATACAGGCTCCAATACAAATCGAGTGCATTTCTGAGCTTAATGTTTTGGTACAGGCTCCAATCCAGAAGCGCGTAAACCAGTCTAGCAAATGTTTGTCTAGTTGGTCTGACCGAACTGGTATTGTCATTAGTGATTAGTGATACCAGGTACAGTTGTGCTTGCTAGGTGCCACGAAAAGTCGAAAGTCGATAATTAGGTCATATTGTTACATCCATATTGTTAGGTCCAAATGATATCATTGAGACATGTGGCTTTAAGTTTTAGAAACCATACATTAAAAGTACAATCGTCTTTGGGAAATAGGTAGACGAATTGACAAACCCTTTTCTTTGTCTTACAATATATATTACAATGCTTAAACATCTGTGTTAAAAACAAAACAACAACATAAAATAAACCAGGCTGTGTAAGTTCGGCTCAGGATTGCTAATTGAAAGAAACAACAAGATAACTCCATTAATTCAATCTCGTAAGTGCCATGTAATATGCGATTTTTTTGCTGATACACTTAATATAAGGTAGCAGACGTTTTACGCATACGTATGGCCGATACACCAGTTTGTGTCAACTTTGACCTCAAAAGGAAATGGAAATGTTTTATTTAACGACGCACTCATTTTATTTACGGTTATATGGCGTCGGACATGGTTATGGACCACACATATATTGACGGAGAAAACTCGCTGTCGCCATATGGACTACTCTTTTCGATTAACAGCAAGGGATATTTTATATGCACCATCCCATAGACAGGACAGCACATACCACGGTCTTTGATGTACCAGTCGTGGTGCACTGGCTGGAGCGAAAAATAGCCCAATGGGCCCTTGACCTCAAAAGGAAGGTACATTATTCGAGAAAAATGACGATAGTATGTGTTAATCTACTCACTAGTAGAACACACAAACAATGTACAATTTTAAAAGCGTGTAACAGAAGCTGTAATATTATCATGTCCATTATCGTATCTCCGTACAAGACTGATCCGAAAAGAAGTTAAGATGTAGATTCGTGAGGATATCCAACCATGACTTACTGTCTGATGTTTTGTCTACCGAGGAGAGCTGGTCTTTACACGATATATGGTCCAACTCCTTCTGTAGGAGGACTGCCACTTTTATAACGTGTGCCAATACTGGGACCAAACAACGTTTTTCCCTCATTGAAAAATGGGGTCCATCTGGACCACATAATACCAAAGCAATGTGATGCCATATTTCAGTCATAAAGATTGGTATAATAGTGTATAGATAAATGCGACACCGAGAGAAAATCCATTTGCATGAGCGTGTTGTTGGCACAACGATTCACAAGTTGATACACGTGTTCCCTCATCAAATTGCATGTAGTAAATATAGATGTAATTAACGGAGAAGCAATAAACAGTAAGTCAATGTGTTAAATAGAGAATAATAAATCAGTGCCGTTAGATAGCATTTATCTCACAACGAGTTGTTTTAAAATGTGTCTAACGAGCTAACGCGAGTTTGATACGTTTTTAAACAACGAGTGTCCTCAAAAAACCAGGTTTTAAGCAAATTTTAATTTTAGTTTTTTGACTAAACGTTATTTACAACCCTTTTCACATGTAGCTAACTTAAGCGTCACAGACATATGATTGTCAGGTTAACTATACGTCACAAAGTAATCGATTTCCATTGTGTTGTTTTTCATTGGATATATGGCATTGGTGACCTGGTCATCACCTAGGAGTAGCCAGTGGTATGTCTTGAAATTGTTAACACACGTACGTGTGTTAACAGGGTATGTGTAATCCTAAATAACACATGGTGTTCTCACCAACGGGTGTGTAAGACAGAACATTATGAAACCAACCAAAACAATTCGTTCTTCATATATTTTTTGTGATATCGTTAATTGAAAACAAATTCCATGTCTTTAACCATTGTAAAGTCCTAAAACTACCCCGGTTTCATACAACACATATACAATATTCTTGAATCAAATATTCCATTATTTTCCTGTTAATAGTAACACATTATAACAAATGAACCTATATTTAAGAATACAGTACTTACAAATGTTTTGTGTGCATTTGTATTACCACACGTCAACGTGAGAAGAATTTAAAAATCTTAAACTGTTTGTTTTTTTGGTTAACTACGTGTACATAACATGTTTTACACATTTTACGGACGTTTCGCGTAGAGAAATCTTAAACTCTTTAATGTCGTAGGGTTACTTAGGTTACTTAGTTAAAATGGCCTAAACGTCTGGTTTAGAATATTTATATTTGTACATCCATTGTAGTGTTTGGTTGTGCTACTCTCTTGAAGGAGCAATGTACATGCTTATTAGTTACATTTATATAATTCTCCAATGCTACTGATCAGTGACCTCGGGTGAAACAAAGATCTGTTCTGTTCTGTCCTAGTGTCAGCTTTTGACAGCGAGCAAGAATTTGATACTCGGGGTTTTGTAACTACATTTATCTTTTAGAAATACATCCCATTCAGTCGCCAGGATGTTTGGTCATTCAAACCATTTCAGTTAATTACGAGTGTAAGAATTTGTGAATGAATATGGACACGGGAGTACATTTGAGACGAATTTAACATTTCATGCAAGAAACTAAGTTTTATAAACAAAAATGCCTGGCAGTGTTGTAAGACGACAAAGTACTTTTACGATTGCACATTTATGCTTTGTGACTGTGTATAGGTTGTGTATATAAACTAAAGTGGCGCAGTGAGAAATAAGAATGATAACCAAGTCTGTTGATCAAGGGATGTTACAAAATATAGGCAACTGAAATACACGGAATCGTAGGACTGTACGTTTCATAGACAGCTCCTTTTGTGTCCCAGTGGTAAAGCTCTCGCCTGATGCGAAGTCTGTCTAGGATCGATTCCCGTCGGTGGATCACTTGAGCTATTTCTCGTTCCAGCCAGTGCACCATGACGGATATATCCAAGGCCGTGGTATGTGCTATGTGCTATTCTGTCTGTAGTAATTTAGCTAATTTCCTTTCTAAGACTATGTGAAAATTACCAAATATTTGACATCCAATAGCTGTTTATTAATAAATCGATATGCTCTAGGGTGTCGTTAAACAACATAAACTATAAACGTTTATATTGTTACGTCCAAGACACATTATTTGGTTTAATCGGCATCTAACTAACATGTCAAGACAATAGTTTAAAAATAATATAAAATAACGTAATTTGAGAGAAAACATACTAAGCAATTATTTCCTTTAATGATATACGTGTATTTTATGATCACTATTAATACTGTTGCATATGACATTCCGAATGAGTTTTATTCGAAAATGTTAACATTATCGGCAGTGGGAACTGATTCGGGGTAAACGAATCTAAAGATCATATAGTCCGTTTACATCAAAGGGGAATCGATGAACTGACGTGTAACTATAAACAAAATGATGCTAAAGCTCATAAACAAAATGTAAAGTTTTAGAGCTTAAGTTTTTATACGCATTTTAGCATTTAACTTGTTATGAAGTTACAAGCCAATTCTTCGGTTTTCTGTTGATGCAAGCGTTCTATAGAGCTCTGTCGACTGATTTAATATATTATATACTGATATGTCTTCGTCAGTTTAGTTTATCTGACTTGTTTAAGTGCATCGGGAGATAACAAAACAGTTGTGTAACGTATTGGACTATGAATAGCTAGACTGATAACACAGGTTTATTGATATGTAACTCGATAAATTCACTTGTTAGAAACGTTACATTTAAAGGTACAGAACTTTCAAGACTCAAAGTAAGTGTAGTGTTTTATTTTATAGCCAATGCATGAGAGTTAATAGCCATAAAGCATTACGTTTACGTTGAACTTAAAATCCCGTTTTGGAATAATCAGACTGATTTAATTTATAATTAAAGATACTGACAGTTAGACAGACAGACAGACGGACAGAAAGCTAGCTAGCTGCCTAGATGGATAGATGTGTAGATAGATGTGTAGACAGCTAGGTAGACAAATAGATAGACAGTCGGTTATTAAACGTATAAACCAATAAAAAGCTAACTAGCTACTTAAATGGATAGATTGATAGATGGATAGATAGATGGATGGATGGATGGATGGATGGATAGACAGACAGACAGAGATACAGACAAGCAGATACACTATATATATATATATATATATATATATATATATATATATATATATATATATATATATATATACGTCCAGAGATATACATCAAACACACAAAAAAACAAAACAAACACAATATCTATCTGTCGATCTATCTATCTATCTATCTATCTATCTATCTATCTATCTGTCTGTCTGTCTGCCTATCTATCTATCTATACGTATATCCGTCTGTACGTTTTTTCTTCCATCCTGCCGTGCGTCCATCCATCCATCTATCCATCAATACATCAACACATCCACCTATATAGGTTGTTTTGTTTAAGAACACCACTAGGCTATTAGATATCAGACATTTAGTAATAACTATAAATACAAATAACGTATTTTTACTTGAAACTAGCAAGCTGGTTTGATCTTCGCTATCTAGACATTATTATGACTAAAAACGTGGGATGTAAGCTTTGTCTATATTTATACATCAAACTAGACATATCAAGTTACGTAATGTAAAACAGTCAACAACATACGATTACTTTACAATGATAAAAATAAACTGGAACATATACTTTAAAAATTACACAGAAAACGTTTTATACGTTATATCATTAAAAGCATCGTCATTTCCTTAAAAAAAAGCTATCAGGCACAAATACATGTTCTACCACGAACTCACGCGAGATCTCGCAAAAATAGACCTGTGGACAAGTTGGGGGAGCATAGACAATGCGAGGCCACGCAACAGGAATGTGAATATCTCCATGATTAATTATTCTATCAGTAGGGAAACCCGAACATTCTGTCGACATCCAACAAGACTTATTGGAGACATTTGTGAATTATTGCTAATCACGAAATAAAAAATATTTTGTTGTTAACGCCCGACAAACCATCGGTTCGGATTCGTACGCAATAAATATCTGATATGGGCTGAAATAATATCAATGTGTGCGCGCGTGTATGTATGCAGATAGTTATTGTATTTAACATAATTTAAATATTTATAAAGCATTATACAGATAAATACATTCAGGATTCTTGTCGGGATTTCTTTTCAACAAGTTATTTGAAATTTCTTTCGGTATTTGGAATAAAATTAAATGATACATATGAAAGTTGAGCTATGGTATATAAAACATTAGAATCAGGCCCGTAGGAACGATATCTTGAGTTGGGGGATGGGAGGGGGCATAATATGTAGTGGAGGGACACAGTCTAGTTGGTGGGGGGGGGGGGGGCAAAAGCCATATTTTAAACCGGGTTTTAAAAAGTGGGGCTATAGTCCCCCCCCCCCCCCCCCCCCCCCCCCCCACCTCCGACTTCTTGGATGCTACCGACCTGAGAATGGTCAGAAATGTAACTGTATTGCATATACAGCTATTTAAATTCGAAGCAAGATTATTTAACCTAAGAAAGATGTAAGTCTACATTTATGGAAAATTTTAAAATGTTTATTTACTACAGACATAAAACAATTTGTAGTGTATCTCAGATTATGCACTGCTTCATTGGTGAGAGACATATTTTATTAAGTATTTCACAGTGTTCACATAGAAAATGGTCTTTGAATGCTTAGGTGCGCAGATACACCGGACAGCACTGTATTTTGCAACAAAAGTTCGTGTACAGGGGCGTAGGCTGGAGGGGGGGTTCGGACCCACCCCCCCCCCCCCCCCCCCCCCCCCGCTGAAGCAAATGGTCCGCTTTTAGAACTAGAACATACAGGTTTATACATATGGAGTTTCTGGTGGTGCAAAAACAAAATAGAAAAAGGTCCACTTGGTTCATATTCGAACCCCCCCCCCCCCCCCCCCCCCCAGGTCCAGATCACGCTACGCCCCTGGTGTATTATTCTCGAGTGTAACCGGCGTCAGCTCATTGTTTGGCCAAGGGGACCCCCCCCCCCCCCGCGTCCCCCGTCTACGGCTCTGCGCCTTCGGCGCTCGCGTTTGATGAGTTCCGTTTAAATGAAATTTCGATTCCCCCCCCCCCCCCCCCCCCCCCCCCCTCCCCGCTAATCATGCTGGCTACGGGCCTGAAATTATATACACTATTCATAAGTTAGACCAAATTAGGATCGTATCGGGTTGCATGGGTCTACCACTCTGGAAAAGTTGCTGCACTTTATGTTAAGTATAATCATGTACATTATAAAGACGTGTGATACTTGCATACCATATCAATATATAGGACTTCGCGCTATGTTTGTAAATGTGTATCAAAGAGCTGATGGTATCGTTAACGATCTCGACCAATGTTCTCAGGTACAAAATACAAAATAGTAACCAAACACTATTGTACATACAGATATATACTTAACTCCAAAAGAAACGCGAATACGTAGATTGGAGGTTTTGAGTGCACTCATTGAAATACGTCCCAAAGTTCTTAAAATAATCGTTTCTATGAAAAACTTAAACAATTCGTAAAGATGAGATTTCATGTTATTGACATGTTAAAAATCGAGGTCGCATTGTCATTTGAAATGTCAAGGCCATGGCGCTTCTTCAATGGCGTCACATGCCACTCAAACATGTCCATTAATAGCGGGTGTGTCCGCCATTGCTGGCCATGACCGCCGCACACCTCCTACCCATGGAGAGGAAGAGGTTCCTGATGAAGGCCCTGGGCACGTTGTTGTAGGTGTCCACGACGACCTGGCGGAGCTGCTGCTGTGTCACCACGGGAGCAGGGCGTTGGTTCATCATGCGCTGAACCTCGTCCCACAAGTGCTCGATGGGGTTCAGATCCGGGCTTAAAGCTGGCCAGTCCATTGTGATGATGTTGTGCTGTGCCAGGAATGCCTGGGTGGCCCGTGCCGTGTGTGGCCTGGCGTTGTCGTGCTGGTAAACCATCTGACGGTGACCCGCGAAAAAAGGCACCACCACAGGCGTGAGCACTTCGTCGATGTAGCGCTGTGCTGTGACGCCCCTGCCGCGTCCTCGGCCGTTGTTGTCGAAGATGACAGGTTGTACACGACGTCCCCAGGATATGGCACCCCACAGCATGACGGAAGGCCCTCCCCCAACGGTCCCTCTCCATAACACACGCATCTGTGAAGCGCTCACCTCGACGCCTCCACACCCTCATACGACCGTCGGCCCTATCTAAGCAGTAGCGGCTTTCGTCGGAGAAGCCGATGTTCTGCCACTGTCGGTTCCGCCACTGTCGATGCAGAACAGCCCAGTTGTGTCGTGCAAGGCGGTGTCGCTGTGTGTGAGACGTTGTCCAATGTACGGTCGACGACAGTTCAGATGGATGGCGATCAGACGACGTCGTACCGTGGTGTAGGAAACAGGGCGGTTGTGGGTTCCCACTGTCTGCCGGGCTGTTGTGGTGGCTGGTACGAACCGATCACGCATGTGAGTTCGGACGATGTAACGGTCCTGGCGCTGTGTGACGTCACTCTGGGACGGCCGCTACGTGGACGGTCGACGACGTTGTTGTTCTGTAGAAATCGGTCTATGAGACGGTAGATTGTCGAGACATGGACACCGAAAGCACGTGCAACCTGCCTGGCATCCATTCCGGCCTCCAAATTCCCCAAAGCTCTATGTCTGGAATCAGCGTTAAGTCGTGGCATCGTTGTATCGCTACTCGTAAAATGAGTTGAACATTGCTGTCTGGCGTTTCTTTTATACCCAGGCCTGGTAGTGTTTCACGTGCAATTCGCATCTTTCATGATCCACCCGTTTTGCATTCCAGATCGATTTTGGTCGTCAATTTCAGCACGTGCGTGACGTCACACTGTACTCGTTTTTTTCATGCGTTATGTGGAATTGGATACGCTGACAAGATGGCTATTGGTCAACTTAATCGATTTGTACATAGTTTATTCAAATGTGGGTTTTTTAATATTTTAAAATTTTCGCGTTTCTTTTGGAGTTAAGTATATTTTTACTTCAAACTGATTTTCATGTAAAGAAGAAGATGTCATCTTCTAAATTCTTCAAAACAAACAACGCAAACAGCATGTCAACTTTTATTTCCGCGTTTACATGTGATGTCAAACTTTGAGCCGCGTTTACTCGGTTTCTGATGTCATGCTAAGTTGTAGGTTTTTGCCTGTGATGTCTCATACAATAATTATGTTTTAAAACTTCGTAAATATCAGATATTATTTCAAGTGAAGTTGTATGTATCTGATATAAATGATAGTGAAAATAAAATAAAAAAAAATAAAAAAAAAATAAAATAAGATAAATAAATAAGTAAATAAATAAATACATAAATAAATAAATAAATAAATAAATAAATAAATAATTTGTGGATAGACATGTAACATTGATTAGTAATTGTACGACCGTCTTTTTTTAATGAAACGATAAGAGGAAAATAGAGCTGTGATAAAGGTTTATGTGAGTTAGGGTGTTTGTTTGGGTTTTTTAGGGGGAAGGGGAGGCATATTTTATTAAATTTTAAATACTGATACATGTGGAGAATTAAACATCACTGGAAATCCGCGTGAGTATTTAACTATAATTCTAATTGTTAAAAGTAAAAAAAACACATTCCACTAAAGTTAATTTTATTGTATGAATCTTTTAATTTTGCGTTGTTAAAATACCCTTGACAGGCAGCTCCAGAGACTTCTTCTAAGTTAATCTTCCACTGCTTTTGGTCTTAAACCATTCCGATGTAAACTTTAGTAGACCGTTTTTCGCAGCCATTTTAACATCTTATATGAAATATGTACGTTAGTCGCTAAAGATTCACAGCTCCTACGAAGCTACTCACGACACTCATGACAACTGTCGATCATGCCCCAAATTTGTATTTAGCCTCGATACCGTTCAATTCGGCAAGGGACGGTACTCTTTGCGCACATGCGCAATGGGAATGTGAAAGAGGTCTGTTTAGACGGACTGCCAAAATAAACTGCGTCGGACTGTTTACAAAAAAAAACACCAAAAAAAAACCCCACATAAAATTTTGAACTGCGGCCAAACATTTTTAAGTCCAACTAAGCCCTTAAAAAGAAAGTACATGCCCTAGGAGAGGGTACGCAGCTTGACAGGAAGTTATGTCACCTTCTGGACTGTGTAAACTACTCATATATGCATATAGAGTAAACAAACGCAGTAATTTAAGGCAGGGCCCAGTTAATTTAATAAAGTATATTACCAAACATATTTCAATGTGCGTTAACAGAACGAAATGGGGTTTTAGTATTGTTTCCGCGTTTTACCACTGGGCTACGTCCCGCTCCTTGACATAAATAAATTACTTATGAGAAGCACATGAGCGTCATTTCAGATTCATAGTTAATTACCACACAGTTTCATATATTAACGGTTTTTGTCTTTCTTCCTATAAACATTTTTTTTTTTTGCATTTACCATAGTTTGACACCCAGTACACGATGTATTGTTTTGTGCCGGGGTGTCGTTAAACATTCATTCATTCATTCATTCATTCATATAATGCCTTAAATATTGATGTAAAACTGTTCCGTTTGCTGTCAGTCTTTCGCAATATTCACTGTATACACAGAAAACGCTAATTCCAATGTTTTATATACACGAAATGGTCACAATTAATGGTACTTAATTAATTTCCAGGTGTATATTTTGTATGGTGTTTGATGTTCCAGTCGTGAAGCAGTGGTTTGGACGGGAAAATAACCGAGATGACTAAGTGAGAAACAAAGAAACGGTAATCTAACCCTTACCGGTTTGTTTGTTTGTTTTGGGGGTATTTTTAATGAATAGTCCGCGAGCAGAGCGCACGAGCTTTCATCAGTACAATTCTTTTGGTTGGCTCAGTCGGTATGCCCTGCAACGTATAACTGTTTACATAAAAAGTAAGTATATAATTTTTGTATTATATATTTTATGTTTGTTTCTTCTTCGTTTTTCAGCGCCGTCCGTCATTTCCCCAAGGTGGTCTGGACTGGCACATCAGACGGAAGACCAGCATACCCCGCTCTGTTCGACATGCGCCAGCCACTATGTCGGATCTTGCCAATGAGGACGACGATTGCAACGAATGCGAGAATAAAGGATGTTGCTGCGGAGAGCAAAACAACATTTCCGGTGTCACCGTGACGCTGACCGACGACAATCAGAATGCTCCTAACAACACGCCGGCCTCGACGACGGCCGCGTCGACGAAAAACCTATGCACGTGCAAGAGAACTCTAAAAAAAGCCAGGAAGCCTCCAAAGACAACAATATTCATCAACGTCGGCGGTCAGGTATTCGAAACGTACAAGACCACTCTAAAGAAGATGAGGAACTCCGTTCTGGCGGACGAGATGAAACTGAAGCACTTCTGGCGACCGGAAGTCGGGGACTACTTTTTCGACCGCGATCCTCAGGGATTCGCGTGCATCCTGAACTACTACCGCACTGGGGAGCTGCACATACCGACGAACATGTGCGGCCCGTCGCTACAGAACGAGCTGACGTTCTGGGGGATTGACGAGCTGGACATAGAGCGGTGCTGCTGGACGCAGTACAACACGTGGAAGACGCAGAGCAGGTCCCTGCAGAAGCTGGAGTACGACCGGAAGTCGTCGACGATCCAGGACACGATGTACAACAAGGCGTCGGCCTCCTGCTGGACGAGGTATCGCTGGAATATCTGGAGGTTCCTGCAAGACCCAACGTCATCGCTGGGAGCAAAGGTAGTATTAGTTTACTTCGTGTGTGTGTGTGTGTGTGTGTGTGTGCGCGCGCGTGTGTATAAATGAATATAATATATATATATATATATATATATATATATATATATATATATATATATATATATAATATCTATATCTATATCTATACACACACACATATATATATATATATATATATATATATATATATATATATATATATATATATATATATATATATATATATATATATATATTACCCATATGGGCTCAAATATACGGGGTAATATTTTTTCGATCTCTGCACAGTGTGCAGATTGCTTCTACAGTCACTGATTGGCTGGCTTTAAAAAGACAAGATTTGATTGGCAATTACATACTGCCGGGACTACTTTTTGTTCATTCATGATTCCATTCATCGGTCAAACTATTACTACGAACTTCAAATATTTTTTTACGATACCAACATTTACGGAATTAAAAATCAAAATATATGTACAAATGTTTAAAAAAAAAAATATTTTATTATTTTGACTGGGTTTTTGTGGAACTATTCTTTGGTGGATACTGTTGGGTGTGCACCGGTAACGGCGCGTATGAATATATTCTTATGGCTGGTAGAGCTTGTCAGTTGTTACAGCAGCGAGAACGTAAATATACTTTTAAAATCGTTAAAGATTGACAATGGGTAATAAAGAGAATAACCAACTCACTACGAGGAATTACGGATTATCTGTCCCTCGTGAATTAATGCTGTAAAACCGTAATTCCTCGTAGCTCGTTAGTTATTCTCTAAATATAAATAAATAGAGGTTATTACCAGAGTGTTTTTCGGCATCGTCAATATCATATATTAGGAATAAAAATTGTATTATTTGTATTCCTAATATATGATATTGACGATACCGAAATACACGAGGGTAATAATCTCTTTATCATATAAGCTCAAGCTTAATACAACGTGTTTTTGTAAACTGTACACGCAACTTTAATTCCAGTCCGCCATTACTAGATATTCAAATGACGTAAGAATGTGTGGCGCGGTGTATTTTTGAATGGCAATGACGTCAAACTCGAATGACGTCATTTTGGATGTCCTTACATCAAAATAAAGTTATGTGTAACGTTTTTTGTTTTCTGAACGCTGGACAGCTTTCAGTGTCAAATTGCCATTGAAATGTTTTTATTTGATGACTATGAATGCATACGTCAATCATGGAGTGTCACCCAACTACGTTTGCTTAAATGTCAATAAACCTAGTGCCGAGACCTCGACCAATTTACATCGAATTTGCAAAGTTATCAAATTCTTAAAGTATGTGATCTGAAAAATATCACATACTTTGATTGCACTTAAAATGTAAGATATTATATGATTGATATATATATATATATATATATATATATATATATATATATATATATATATATATATGTATGTATGTATGTGTGTGTGTGTGTGTGTGTGTGTGTGTGTGTGTGTGTGTATGTTATTTCATTTATATATACAATGTGTGTATATATATATATATATATATATATATATATATATATATACAGTCGAACCTGTCTATGGCGGCCACTCGTGGGACATGACAAAAGTGGCCGCCATAGAGAGGTGGCCGCCGTATGCAGGTCATATATAAGTCCGAATTTTTAAAAACAATTACACGTATGTTGCAATAGAACTATTAGGGAGGCATATACATGTGCAAAAACGTAATTAAAAACAAGACAAAAAATTATCATCTATATGAAATTTTATTCATTGAAAAAGAGAATATTTAACAAACAGAATAATGGAGCACTCTACTGCGCTTGCGATTGCCGACATTTCTTTATAACTTGCACTAAAAAAACAATTGTGGACGCGATAGCAGGTTCATTTACGCTTTTTTATGACAAAAGTGTGGCCGCTGGCCGCGTTGAGCAGGTGGTTGCCATATAGAGGTAAAATATATTGTAAAATTCATTGGGAGGACCTCAGGGTGGCCGCCATGGACAGGTGGCCGCCATGGACAGGTGGCCGCCATATGGAGGTGGCCGCGAAGGCAGGTTTGACTGTATATATATATATATGTCTGCGTCGTTGGTAATTCGGTTCTACTAACCAGCGGTAGGTGTTGTCTAAGCAACACAATTTACTTCGGTTCTCTCTGTAATTGCCTGTAATAGAATACACAGTTTTCTCTGTGGCATCTGGACATAAGTGCATTTATCAAGAATCGTGTTATCGCGCGCGCCTACCAGCGATAGTTAACTTAAGGCTCATTCACATAGAGGCATCTTCGCAAGCCAAGGCACCATTCCGTATAGCTATGCAGTAGTTATGTGAAATGGTACCTTGGCTTGCGAAGATGCACTGGATTTGATAGTGCGTCTACATTGGATGCATGCGTGTAATCCGGCTCTCGTGCTTTCATTGGAAATGTGTTTTTTAATATTTGTTTCCGGCCTCGGTAGTGTCGTGGATAAGCCATCGGACATAAGGCTAGTAGGTACTGGGTTAGCAGCCTTGTACCGGCAATGGGTACGTATATATATATATATATATATATATATATATATATATATATACACACACACACCGACTTCTCTTTTCTAAATTTAATTTTTGTAGCCGCACCGCACACGCCACGCCGATCCAGTCGCAAATGAGCCAATTGTGTTGAGGGTTAATCTTGTTTGTGAGTGATACTTAAAACGATTTTAGTTCCTAGGGTTCATAATTGATCTTTGTATAAAAATGATTATTTATCACGATCTCATCACATTAATTCACCAGGACTGTCAGATTGTAAATATAGAAATGATGTAGAGGCGGGGGTGTTTATTAAGTATCATAACGGGGTAGGATGGGGTGGGTTTAAGTTTGGAAACGTTGTGTCCAGTCTATTTGTATGAAAATGTAATGAAACAATATGTTTTAATAGTCGTCACATTTTAATTGCAGTGATTGTAGCGTATAATCACTTTCTATTTCACACAATTGAGACTGGAACTTATTTTGCATTATACTTACCTAAAACTCAGTGACTTTTAATATATTTTTTAAAGTTTAAAATATCGTTTATTAAAACATTTAATAGATGGAAACTACAGATATTGATACAATTAATTTTGATAACTTCGGGGTGGGAGGATGCTTTTCGCTCTCACTAATGACTAAACTTTAAACCCATATTCTGGCCAGGCAGCACAGATAGTCAAGCGCGCAACTACGAAAGCGTGCTTGTACTTGTATTTTAAAAAGTCTGGTATACTCGCACCTCCACGCACTTAAACACATGTATACACACAGTCATAAACACATCAACACCACACAGTACGTCTAGGTTAAAGCACACACACACACACACACACACACACACAAAGAGCAGACATAGTTTCTGCTTCGCTTGCATTCCAGTTGACAATCACAATATGTATTTACATTAACGATCAGTGTTTTACTTGTAGCATACTATAACGTCTGGGAAATTAATATACTATTAGAATTCCACTGGTATGAATGTAGCAGAATGCACTATGGAAGTAACACAACACGCCGTCAGAACATTATTTTAAAACTCTCTCTGCGAAGGAACATTTTTGTTAATGGAGTGCATTATATAGAAAATAAAATACAAATAAAATTGTCTGTACGGGCAACCCCCGAGACATACAAAAAAGAAACCTTTGTCAGTTTGATTTCGTGCTTTTATTTAATTAAGATTTAGGTACACTGGCCAGGCGTGTATGCAGGGAATTTTGTAGGTGAGGGGGACTACACTGTGGCGAGTGAAGCTATTAGGGGTTCGAGTCATTCTCCCCTGGAAAATATATTTTTAAAAAGAAAATCCGCTTTAAGCAGGAGGAGGGTCATTCCCTGACACACACACACACACACACACACACACACACACACACACACACACACACACACTCCACCCCCGCATACACGCTGGCCTTAGAAGACATCTGAGCCCGTACTTATAAAACTTTTAAGAGTCCAGACTCAATCTCTAATGACGTCCCATGCATACAATTTGTATGGCGTTGTCATGACATTACTGTCTCAGACTCTATTAGAGTTTTAAACGTTTTATAAGCACCAGGTCTATTCGAGACGCATGTAACCCTTACAGGAATAGAGAATAACAGGTCAAAAACGTAGTTTATAGGCTTTATCCCATGAAGGTAAGAATGGAAACAGTCGATAGCCTACATAGCCTGATATTATTTTATCTTGTAACTCGACAAAAAGAGAGGAAAAGTCTTCTTTATTCCCGACCTGCAACATTCGTTGCTTCATTCTTGCAAGATATAATAAATAAATAAATACATAAATACATAAATACATAAATAAACAAATAAACATGTAACATTTAGTATGATTATAATCACACAAAACTTTACTTCTATATATATACATATACTGTATTAAAATTTAAGAATTTATTCACTTGAAAATCCAACCAGAACAAGATTACTGGTAGCCACTGCTAGTCTAGTCTGTGTGCATCAAAAAGGAACAGATGAATTGACATTTAACACTGCAATGAACACTGATAAAACTCAGTGCTTCACGCATACCAGTTTGTGGTATGTGCTGTCCTGTCTGTGCTTATAAAGAATTCCTTGCTGCTGATTAAAGAATTATGACTACATGCATGAATTAGGTAATATTTGACACCCAGTAGCCGATGATTAATACATTCATGTGCTCTATTGGTGTTGTTAACGAACTTTAACTTTCATTTAAATAACCCATTGGTTAGTTGGTTTGAAACTACTACCAATATTACTATTACAACTACTGCAACTGCTACTGCTACAATAACAACAACGACTAATGCTACAACTACTGCTGCTGCTGCTGCTGCTGCTGCTGCTGCTGCTGCTGCTGTTGTTGATGATGATGATGATGATGCTACTATGCTACTGCTACTGCTACTACTATACAACTATCAAGGCAAACTGGCGTCCGTATGACAAAATGTTCACATCAGTAAAATCTAAATAATAATGTTTAGCTGTTTGTTCATTCAACAGTTTGTATTGACAGATTTATATATAACGTTTATATACATGTAGCTATTCCCTGTGCGAGCCAGTAAGCGATCGGTCGAGTTTTTAATGGCTGTACTGGAAACAATATCTGGGTTAACGATAAAAGATCAATCTTCTAGGTCAAATGTCTTCTGTTTCATTGTTTCAGCTACTACAATTTCCGTTTATTTTCACCATCTCTGATATCAGGTCTCACCGACTTGTGTCAGGCTCGTAAAAATATTACACGAAGAAGGTGCACGCGCATGTGTGAGTGTGTGCATGCTAAAGTTTGTTTTGTTTAACGACAACACTGGAGCACATTGATTAATTAATCATCGGCTACTGGATATCAAACATTTGGTAATTCTGACACGTAGTAATCAAAGAAAACCCGCTACATTATTTCTAATGTAGCAAGAAGGGAAGGGAAGGGAACTATTTTAACGTGCCCACACCCTTACGGTTCAGGCACGCCAACCATGGATTCAGGTACTGGCATAGCCAGTCCGCGATTCCATGGCCGGTTGCAGCAAGATATCTATTATATGCACTTTCCCACAGACAGGAAAACACATACCACGGCCTTTGTCCAGTTGTGGTGCACTTGATGGAACGAGAAAAAACCCAGTCAGTTGAGTGAATCCACTGAGGTGATTCAATCCTGCGACGAAAACACCCCAAGCAAGAGCTGTGTGTGAGCGTGCGTGAGTGCGCTCAGCGCGTGCATGTATTTGCGGGCGAGCGCGCGCGCGTGTATGTGTGTGTGTGCGCGCGCGCGCGCGCGTATGTAGTGAGGAACAAGTCAAATGTACACGGCTTCAAACGTGGTTTACTGGCACATAGAAAAAAAATAGAAAGAAGTGTTTTGGATAGCATTTTATTTGTGTTTTAAAAGTTATTTGTATTTATGTTTATAACAGGATTTTGTTTTTGTGATTCCCAAGTCAAGACAGGACAAAGCTTCACCCTTGCCCTCTTAAGTGCTTGTGTGTTTGGGTATATGAGTAATACTAGCCAAATTCTCCATGTTTGTGCTTACATCTAACCCAGCTATATCTAACCCAGCTTTAAGGGGCGGGACGTAGCCCAGTCGGTCTGGGATCGATCCCCGTCGGTGGGCCCATTGGGCTATTTCTCGCTCCAGCCAGTGCATCACGACTGGTATACCAAAGGCTGTGATATGTGTTATCCTGTCTGTGGGATGGTGCATATAAAAGATCCCTTGCTGCTATTCCAAAATAGTAGTCCATGAAGTGGCGACAGCGAGTTTCCTCTCTCAATATCTGTGTGGTCCTTAACCATATGTCCGACGACATATAACCATAAATAAAATATGTTGAGTGCGTCGTTAATTAAAATATTTCCTTCCTTCTAACCCAGCTTTGTGCATGCACTCCTGGGCACACAGCTCAGTTGTCTATAGACTTTCTGTTGTAAAGCCATATCAAAAAAAAAAAAAAAAAAAAAAACATTATAGGACACTATCCTAAAATAATTGTTCAGTTTTAATAATTCGAAATCCATTAATGCAATTGCAAGCAAATTCAGTAAACCATAGACACACATTTCCAGTATCACTAAATACTATATTGAAATACTGATTCATACAACTTTATTTCATGGTTATTATTAACAATTATTATGAATCTTGTCTGTATATGGTTTACGAAGAAAACCAGCTAACGTTAACGAACTATTTGACTGGTCACCGATGTGGTAATTCGGTTTGACATGAAGCGCATAACCCAGTCTAGCGAACGTTGTTCTACTCGGTCTGCTTAACTTCAGCCCTGCTATGACCGTGACTTTGTAACATATTCCTCACGTCCTATGGTTTGATGACATGAGAGTTACGCAATAAGGTTTCACGTTTCATTTGGAGGACAATGATTAATGGTTGCTAGTGATTGTTAGCGGTTAGTGAGTGAGAGGTCAGTGACGTGGCCGTACACGTCCCCGTGAACCGAGCCGTTCAAACTCAGTCTCGGTTGGATCCGGGACTCTAGCCCCCCCCCCCCCCCCCCAATAATTCCGAATAAAAAATAGTATCGATAGTAAATCTTAAGGCAGAGATGAATTTTATTTGTAGGATACAGGGAATGCCATTTAATGACATCTAAACGAACTCCAGATCACTCCCAGTTAGCCCCCCCCCCCCCCCCCCGCATCTCAGTCAGAATAGTTGTCACCCTAATTCTAGGTCGAGTATTTCTAGAGATGCAAGTTCTAGGTCTAGCATATCTAGAAAGGCACGTTCTAGGTATAGCATATCTAGAAATGCAAGTCTCGGGTCTAGAATATCTAGGAATGTAACTCCTAGGTCTAGCTTATCTAGGAATGCAAGTCCGAAGTCTAGCATATCTAGGAATGCAAGTCTCGGGTCTAGAATATCTAGGAATGTAACTCCTAGGTCTAGCTTATCTAGGAATGCATGTGCTAGGTCTAGCATGTCTAGAAATGCAAGTCCGAAGTCTAGCATATCTAGGAATGCAAGTCCTGGGACTAGTAGTCATTGAGATTGCAGGTCTAACTACTGTGATTCAAAATCCTCACTCAGTGCTTATAAAGCATTTAAGTCTAGACTTAATATTCTATGAGAGTCTGATACTTTAACGTCATGGCAACGCATACATGTATGCGTGTAACGTTTTTATAGATTTCACTCTAGACTACAGGTTTATAAGCATGGCCCTGGTCGACCTTTCATCGACAAGTGATAAGCACAATTGTTGTAATTGCATGTCTAGTGGATCTGTTCCATCTGTTTTGTCTCTACATGTATGGTTTAAATAATATTTTATTTTTGTGGTGGTTAAGACAAAACTAAAAACAAAACAAAGCAAAACAAAACAAAAATTGCCTTCAGCCCCTCTGGTATAACAAATTCAAGAATATTCCTACTGATATATAATAGTTTTAATTTTGTATTTATATTGTGTTTTTTTATTCTCCTAGGTTTATGCGTGGATTTCCATCATCTTTGTACTGGTGTCCATATTTTCCTTCTGTGCCGAAACACATCCACATTTTCAAGTGCAGCCGAGCGAAATCAAGGAGGAATGGCATGGGTTGTACCAGTTCCTAAACATGAAGGTCATAGAGTGGAACCCTGGCGGAATTCACAACACCACCGGAACGGCAAATGGAAGTTTTTCAGACAACGATCAACAATTCACGGACGTGGAGGAGAAAAACCGGACGAAGGACGACATGTACCTTGCCCATCCGAGCCTGGTGCTGATGGACCTGACATGCCTGGCTTACTTTACCTTAGAGTACTTCACCCGCTTCTTCTGCTCGCCGAGCAAAATAAAATTCCTGAGGGCCTTGCAGAACATCATCGACTTCATCGCCATCGCGCCCGACTACATCAACATCGCCTTGCTCTTCATCCAGCCAAGCAACGGAAAAGGGATGGTGATCATGGAGTTCATGTTTATTCTGAGGATGCTCAGACTGTGCAGGATATTCCGCCTTATCCGCCACGTGCCTGGTCTGTGGATCTTACTGTACACGCTAAAGGCCAGTTTCAACGAGCTGATGCTCATGTTCGTCTTCCTGTTGATCGGGATGGTCGTGTTCGCCTCGCTTATGCATTTCGCCGAAGGCGAGAACGGCTTCGACAACATTCCCATAGGATTCTGGTGGAGCGTGGTTACCATGACGACCGTCGGATACGGCGACATGTACCCGCAGACGGCCTTCGGTTACATCATAGGGTCTCTGTGCGCAATCGCGGGCCTGCTGATGATTGCCTTCACGGTGCCTATTATCGTTAGTAATTTCGTTCTCTATTACACCCACGTCCAGTACGGATTAGCTAGGAGGGACCGCGATCCAGATACGGGGAAAGAAGACGAAGAGGAACAGAGAAAAATGGAAAATTCGGACGGAAACATCAGCCCAGTGGGGCTTTCGTCAAAGATCCACCCAGACTGCACTGCGATAGAACTGGGGGAAAATATCAGTTTGACTGCTTCCGCAGGAAGTGCGAATGTGAGCGAATGTAACTTCAGGACGTTGTCTGTAAAGTGATAAATGTTCACCTGTGATCTGTTTATGGTGATCTGTTTATGGTGGTCTGTTTATTTACAAAACAGAAATAATTATGATAAACCGTGTACTACCCTCTGTCCCGGGGAAATTCTTTCTGGGAGCTTTGTGAATGGTCCCAGAATAGGCGTGCTTGAACCACTAGTGGATGCAAAGTGTTAAATCGTTGGTATTGTATATATATATATATATATATATATATATATATATATATATATATATATATATATATATATATATATACACACACACACACAGGTGCACAAGAAAAAGAGTTTTAAATGCTGACTTCCTATTTAAATCCATTTTATATTGATAATTTGTGGTTTCTGTATATATTGTGACGTTTTAAGTGATTATCCTTGAGAGTTTTATAAAATGTTAAAATTTGTTTGATCCAAAGTGCCTGTCTTCCGAGCTAAATGTAGGTTTTCGTTTTCATTTTTGTTTATGTGTTTTCACTACAGTTACACAATAGGTCACTGAAATGAATTACACCACCGAGAAAGGCCACAAAGTATTCTTTTCTGTAAGTTCAATTTTACAGATTACCTATAACAAGCATTTAAATATTTGTCTTCTTTTTTCTGTCTTAAAATATACAATTTTTTAAAGCTACATCAAATGTATATTCACAACTGTAACAATCTTATGTTTTATCTTTAACAATATTTCGGTAAATGAAACTGTAACATCATAATGTAGTAGTTACAACATCGTTACTTTTAATTGTAACAATGTTACATTTTACTTGCAACAATGTTAAACTTTAGTTGCAATAACGTTATAACTTAGCTGCAACGATGTAATCTATAGTTGTAGCATTGTCAGATTTTAGCTGTAGCAATGTTAGATTTTAGCTTTAACAACATTACTTGTAACAGTTTTGTGCTTAAATCGGTAACAATGTTGCCTTTACCTGTTACAATGTTACATTTTAGTTGCAACAACATTGCACTTTAGTTTTAACATTGTTATGCCTTATTTGCAATGGTGTCACCATCAAGTTTAACAATGTTACATTTTACGTTACACGTTAGTTGTAACGGCGTTATGCATCACATCCTACCTACACTTTATCTGTAACAACGCCATGTATTATTAGTAACAGTGTTACCGTTAGCTGTAACAATGTAACACTTTATCTGTCACAAGTTTAAGCATTAGTTGTAACGGCGTCATGCCTTATCTGTAACAATGTTACTTTTTAGATGTAAGATAGGTACATTTTAGCTGTTCGAGCGCTGCATTTTAGGTGTTACAGAGCTGAATTTTAACTGTAACAATGTTAAATGTCAGCTATATCAACGTGACATATGGCTGTATCAATTGTACTCTCTTTTTTGTAACAACGTTACACTTTAACAATAACAGTGTTACATTTTATACCAACTACGTTCCATTTTAGGTTGAGGTTTTCATATTCATACAACGAATAATGTTACCATGTCATGCGTCCTAAACTATATCGCCTGCATTTTTGAACATCAACAAAGTTGTATGTTCGTGTAACTGAAGGAGTAAGCTTTACTACACCTCTTCACAAGGAAATGTAAACCTTGGCCATTTCACACATAATTATGTGGGAGAGAGAGGTTGTTTTCTTTTATTACCCATCAACCACAATATAATTAGAGTATTTTACAGTCATTTGTAAGGAAGGGATGGATGGAGGAAAGGCGAGTAGGAGAGAGAGAGAGAGAGAGAGAGAGAGAGAGAGAGAGAGAGAGAGAGAGAGAGAGAGAGAGAGAGAGAGAGAGAGAGATTGATTGATTTCAGGCATAACTGAAAACTAAAATAGCCCACAGCCCAGTGGTATAACCTTAATTATATTTAGCCGCTACAGGAACACATGTATCTATAACTATGTTGTGTTTAAAAACATTTATTCAAGTTTGTCATTCGGTTTACACTATTGGATTTCTGTTTGTTTTGCAGAGCTTTTCTTATGAGTTTTTATGTTCATTATATTAATGGATGTATTTTAATAATTTGATCTGTTTTAGTTTTATCCATACCTGTTACGAACATTTGCCTATTTCCAATAATGTTGGCTTAACACTGTTCCAGAAATGGCCCCCATCATCCATAATATATTCTCATTTCTGATTATTATTTGCATTAAAATAGCCAGACACCACAACGATACGTTTGGTGTCACACATGCACACAGACACACGCATGCACACGCAAGTCATGATGATGATGATGATGATCGTCATCATCAGCATCACATATTATCATTAACATCCCCGGTGTGATCATTTTTTGTTACAAACTTTTGTACAGTTTGTCAATCCAGATAACATCAGTTCACATTATTATTTTTAATAATTAATTTTAACAAACTCCTTCGTAACATCATGTTTTATTTATTCTTTCGTGGATTTAAAAAAAATATATATATTTCTGTTTGCGGGAATTTTGTTGTTTCACCTGATGTAAAAAAAATGGATTTACGAGATTTTTTACTAATATACTAACACATGTAAAAAGACCCACAGTCCTGACATTTAACATTTGACTTACTGACAAAAGTGATTAGTTCACTTAACGAATAAATAACATCATTTCATGCCCCGATAATAACACTGTTTGGTATTTCATTCCATTACCGTCTGGTGTTTACATTCCAAGAAAAACACACAAAATCACCCGCGTCCTCACCTCCCCCCCCCCACCCCACCCCAACACCCTCACCCACCCCCCAACACCCCCCCAGACACACACACACAGAACGAGAGAGAGAGAGAGAGAGAGAGAGAGAGAGAGAGAGAGAGAGAGAGAGAGAGAGAGAGAGAGAGAGAGAGAGAGAGAGCGAAGGAGACATACATATTACATACATACATAGACAGAGAGACAGGCAGACATAAAGACAGACATATAACATACATACGTACGTACATATACACATACGTACTTACATTTACATGCATACATCAATACATCAGTACATGCATACATACATACATACATACATACATACATACACACACATTAACACCTCAGTACACTTCATCGATATATAATTTTAATCCCTCCTTTTCATTGATTATATTATTTTTGTATATCCAGTGCTTATATTCAATTAGCACGCTGCCCAGGACACTCAGTTTTGGACTGTGTTCAGAACAGTGTTTAGTGGTTAGATGTCAAAAAAATACAATTCAGTTTAGTGGCCTTACAGGCTCTTACACCTCCACTACAATGTGAACATAACTCGGGTGTGCTTCCCAGCAACTGGCTCTGGTTAGGACGCCAAGTACTCTCCTATTCTATTCTTAGACTCGATGCTTTTTTTATATCAAGCTTCCGGTGAAAAAGCCTGCTCAAGATACCACCTATAGTAAACAATTGGTTTGTTTACTTTTTTTTTACTTTTTTTTTTTCTTTTTGCCTTGGGAACAGTAGATTTTAAGATCGATTAATTCATAGCTTCTGTTTTGCATTTAAAACACGTAGGACGAAATTTACAACACCTTGTATGATCGATCATCATCGATGGATCTATTCAGATAGTTCCTAATCCATACAGTACGTTACAACTGCAAGATGTTGGTATATCAAAGACAGCCCTTGAAATTCGCCACGGCAATCAGCTGCTGCAAAAACTGGTCTGCAACGGCACTGTTATTATTATCGTGTAATTACTTCAATGTCTGTACTAAGTGTACTAAAGTGCCATCGAAAGATGATCCGAATTTCCAGGAATGCAAAGGCCATATCATGTCCGTGAAATATATATCTATATATTCGAAGATGTTGCTAATTGGTAAATTATATTGCTGCAGCTAGTTTTTGTTTTCGCATACTAACACACTATGTCGCTGGTATTGAGAAGCTAATATTGTTTCTAAGCAAACAAGTGCAGACATTTCGTCGCTCTCACAAGCTGTGGAAAACTAATTATGGGAACTGTAGATACCTTACCTGTTTAAGCGATTACCCAAGGCATCTCGTCTAACGCTTTAGCAAACGTGTTACTTTGTAAGTTAGAAACACTGGTTATTTTTTTTTTTTTTTTTTTTTTTTGTGTGTGCTTAAATCCACTTATGGTTCATCCACCATGGATCCAGTGGCTGGCGTTGTCATGATGACCGTACTTGAACAATAATTGGATTTTTAAAAAGGTTTAAGTTTGTTTTGTTTAACGACACCATTAGAGCACATTGAATTATTAATCATCGGCTATTGGATGCCAAACATTTCGTAATTCTGACACGTAGTCATCAGAGGAAATCTGTTATATTTTTCCTAATGCAGCGAGGGATCTTTTATATGCACTTTTCCACAGACATGAAAATACATATCATGGCCTTTGACTAGTTGTGGTGCACTGGTTGGAACGTGAGAAAATCCAATCAGTTGAATGGATGAATTGGATGTATGCAATGGATAAGATAAAATAAGTACCCAGGTATCGGCTCAGAGCGAGTTTTAACCGCACCAGCATCTCTCTCACTATTCACTAACCAACAGCCCAGATAGTTAAAATGAAATAACAATGAAATGTCAAGGATAAAAGTTAATTGTTAGGTATTGGCCTAGGAGACCTTTGTGAATTAGGCCCAAGGACAGATAAGTATTATTAATCGGTTAAATCACACACGGGATTGGAGCCTGTAGTAGGTTTTGAACCCAGATTTATTTAAAGTTCTGCGCCACCGGAGCCTGTTCGCTGTTTGAGGCAAGTAGACTGGTGCTGGTATTAAGGGTTCACGCATTCGGTAGCCAAAATGGTCGTAGGGATTTTTTCAAATTAAGATTTAGCTCAGTCGGTTGAGTGCTTGCTTGAGGTGCTTGCGTCGCAGGATGGAACCCCCTTGATGGATCCATTCAACAGATTGCAAGTTTTCTTCTTCCAACAAGTGCACCACAACTAGTCTAATGAGTTATATGCTTTGCTGTCTGTGAGAAGGTGCATATAAACGATCCCCTGCTGCACGTGTCAGAATTACCAAATGTTTGACATCCAATAACCGATGATTAATTAATCAATGTACTCTAACGGTGTCGTTAAACAACAACAAACTTAACTTTATTAAGAAATGATTCGCGTGCAGAAAATATAGTTTAGCCCGTTTACGCTAACGTTCGGGAGATGATTGACATTTAGACGCAGAATACTCAAGCTACTACAATCGACCATACAGAATTAAATTTTGCGTCATTGATCGATCTTTTGTTCGCTAAAATATTTTTATTTCGCTACGACATCAATTTTGTGTGAGAATGTTTTTACAGAATGAGGGCTCATGCTTATTAAACATTTTGTGTTGGCCCTTATACTGAATACAGTATATATACACTATATACGTGTACAAGTCTAAGACATAAACATTTAATAATAAAATATTTGAAGTAAATTTTAATGGCAATACAATGCTTGCTCGCGGTTCAGATAAGTATTATTATATGTGAAATTTTATCTTCGTTTGTTTCCAATAATTGTTTTTAATAAAGACCAGATTTAAAAAAAAAAATGATTACAAAATTACGAAATTTGCTGACAAGAGATGCAATGTCAGTTACGTCCCTTGTCTGACCACTTGGGCCATTACGTGTCTGACCACTTGGGCCATTACGTATTGATACACATTAATTTCCATTGCAATCTAATTTAAATTAGCTCCACTATTACATGTGGATCTAATAGCAGCCCGTTGGAGCTCATGTCCAGTTGACCTTTCATTCGACCAATCAAAACCTTACTTGCAAAATCATGCCAGTGATTTGAAAAGAATTTGAAAAGATTCGGGGTAATGCCGAGCGTATACAAAATAATTCGGGTGAATTACGAAGTATGCCGGAAACTAATTGCAATATAAAATTTTATATAAAATTCGTTTCAACACGGAAAAAAACCCCGTGATGGTATAGCCATAAAATCTGTTATACTAGTATACAAACCAAAGTTTATTACTGCACTTTCCCCCCCCCCCCCCCTGTTTTTTCAATGTTGAAATAGACCAACAAGTTTGTCTATTGCATAAATAGTCTCGCCCGATATTTTTAGAATTTGTATTCTCCCGAATAACGCTATAAAAGGCGAAGTGTAATTGGTCGATATTTAAATTGTTATTTATAGATGGAATGTCATCTGGACATGGGAGTTCACGAAATGCTGTTAGATCTACTGGCTAGACCTAGTAGAGCTAATTTTAATCAGATTGTTTCCATTGCTTCTAACATTAAAACAGGTTGTAATTAAATTTATATGCTGTTGTTAAAATCATATATTTAATGTTTCATGATCAAAATGAATAGTTTAAATGAAATATGTATTGACATTTTTTTTTAATTGAATTACAAATTATCAAACATGTTGCGGCCTTTTTCCTGCTTTGCCATTAATTTAAAGGCGCATTCTTAGATTTTAGATCACTGATGTACCCACTGAATTTGCAAGTAAACCGCTTATTACATATGATGTTTAATATCATGAGATATCATTAATACATTGTATTAAAGTAGTAGTGGTTTTAAAAAGAATTAATCGTGAGGTGCAGAAACTTACCGTTTTTGGCTAAACATGTATTTCATGAGACACATGACGGGTACCCCATTTGGATTCATTTTATGAATATTTAATTATTTTTTAAATATATTTTTTCTCTTAAGTTATACTTTCACATGTGTAGGACATTGTGTGGGAGGTGGCAAACGATTTTTTTTTTTTGAGTGGTTGTGTGTGTGTGTGTGTGTGTGTGTGTGTGTGTGTGTGTGTTTGTGTGTGTGTGTGTGTGTGTGTGTGTGTGTGTGTGTGTGTGTGTGTGTGTGTGTGTGTTGAGAGTGTGAGTGTGTGATGATCCCTTGGAAAATACACTAAAATACCTAAATTTTCTTTGAGTATGGGGGTTTCGATCCCCAACACTCGCCCCCTCTGCACACGCGCTTGGTTAATGGGGAAATAAACCTAGCAACATCCATGTGAAGATTAAAGACTTGTAATGATTGAGACTACCAAAAATGAACAATAATCGAACCTGTGTTAAGCAGTCGTCTCCAAACGCAGTATCAGTAGATGACCTTGTTAAACAAAGTTACTGGTTAATACATGCCAACTTGTACTTTTATATGATTTGGGAGAATAAAAAGGTGACCCAAGTAAGATCATTGTTTAACAGAGGTGGTTACTTGAGCAGGCTTGACTGTATACTCAGGGGTGTAATTAAAAAATATTTTAAATCTTGTTTCGACTGCCTGTTAAAATTCATTTTCTAAACTTGCCAACTCGACATTTTTATACTAACTACGATGAAAACCCCCACAACCCTACTGCGTACAGATGTTATTAATAATCATTCACTTATGTAAATACTGCAGGGAAAGATGACACCCAGCGTGCATAATTATTCATTATAAACATGCATATTCATGATTATCATATTGTAAATAGGATTGGTGGATTAATTCAAACATTTTTTCTTTGCACACCGCAACGGTATTATTACTTTGTCTTTTAACTGAGCGAAGGGTAGTCATTATTCTGAACAATTTCGGCTACAGAGATGAAAGTTACATGTATAATTTATTAAGAGGCATGAGATGGGAAGGGGAGCGATTACCAAATGAGAGACAGGTATCTGCCTTATCCGGTCCTTTTTAATCATCCACCTGTTTTGATTACATAGGAGTCGGGGAGGGGGCAGCAGGATGCTGATCCTCACAACTCTGACGATAATAAATGGACACACTTTCCTCCCTTGGATGACGAATTAATGTAGTAACGAGTTGTTTTAAAATGTATCTAACGAGCGAAAGCGAGTTTGATACGTTTTTAAACGAGTTGTGACATTAAGAGTATCTAACGGACACGAATGTATTATTCTATTTCTTACATATCTTCAAAAACCAGGTTTTAAGCAAATTTTAACATCTTTTTCGACTAAAAGTTATTTACAGCCTTTGCACATGTAGCTGACGTACGCGTCACAGACACATGACTGTCAGGTTAACTATACGTCACAGTTTAATCTATTTCTACCGTGTTGTTTTTCATTAGATGCATGGCACTGGTGACCTGGTCATCTCGTAGGTGCAACCAGTCGTATGTCTTGAAATTGTTAACACCCGTACGTGTGTAAACAACCCATGTGTTATAAAAAAAATAACTCGCCAACGGGTGTGTAAGAATCTTCGACGCCTATAAAATACAATAAATCGTACATCTTTGGTCCAAGCGTCTTATTTCTAGTTAGCATCTTAAAATTACTTGGCCACTTTAAACGAGGTATTCATTCCTCCTTGCACTTGATGATCACTCACAGTTGAAATATGATATATCTGAAACCAGTTTAAAGTATGCATTGCGTTTGTTTGTTTTTGTTTATAGTAAACTTCAGCTAAGAGAAGTCATGTATCGCAACGATTGATGCAGGTTAAGTTGAAGTCTTGACGAAAGAGAACAACATGTTGAAATTTTATTCCTGGTTCAAGAACTAAACGTTTGACGATATAGTGAAACCTCTCAAAACCGGACCCCCTGTAAACCGGAAGTCCCTTAAAAATCGGACATTATTCATGGTCCTTTTTTAAATGTCTTTACTGAAGAGAACCTCTCTAAACTGAATACCTCTTAGAACCAGACTTTTTACTTGGTCATGAGGTGTCCGGTTTAGAGGAGTTTCACTATGTTTGTGTACGCACCTTGTCTATATCTACTCTGTGATGGTAAAACCTAACAATCTGACCTTTGGTCAAAATTGAATTGGACATAGATCAGGTTATTCCCCTACTGTTAATGACCTAGTTAATGTCTATATAATGCTGATATAATGTACATAATACAAGTTATAATGTTTAGTAGTATCCTAAACCCATGGTGATAATGTTTTCCTTGATTTACACTGTGAGATAAACATGATTTGTTTAGTATTACCATCACAGGGTAAAAATACATCCTACTGAATCACAGGGATGCGTGACCAATTCAAAACATTTTAAAGGGACATTCCTGAGTTCGCTGCATTGTAAGATGTTTCCGAATAATAAAATATTTCTACGATTAAACTTACATATTAAATATATTTTCTGGTTTAGAATATCAGTGTCTGTATGTATATTCAATGTGTTTCTGGTCGTCTTAATACTTGTAAGAAGCGCAAATTGGATTTTGTCTTCAAATAATTTATGTTTTTTTCCGACGCCATATAACCGTAAATAAAATGTGTTGAGTGCGTCGTTAAATAAACCATTTCCTTATAAACAATGTATTAAACGGAAATGACGCCATCCATGCTATTTTGATATTTAAGGTTGGATCATACCAAATACTATCCCATAGGTGACAGTGTTAAAGTGACAGGCCCTAGTTTATAAAAACGCACGTTCGTCTCTGAAGTAATGGTCAATAAGACAAGATCTTAAGACAGTATTTCCCTGTTTAAACATCGCAGAGTTTAGCTTCTGTCTGTTATCATATTATCCAAAGGTGTGTTGCAAGGTTTTAGATTAACTCAACTTAGTGTCCATTTTTCCGGGCTGAAACTAGGGTCTGCGCCTTTAACATATATGATTGAAGGTACTGTATGCAACGCGTCGATCAAAATATAACCCATAGGACGGCATCTTTCATAAATAGTTGTTCGTGATAAAATTATGTTGTTACACAATTATGTTATGAGTAGTTTTTCAGGCACCCCACATACAAGGTCGTAGGAAGCAGTAAGGTCAGTTAGGTTTTGATTTGAACAATATATAGCCTGGAAACATATTGCATAGTGTTAAGTGACTTATTAAAAAAATTGACTCAGCCGAGTTTTTATCTGATAAATTACTATTACATGTACTTAATATGGTGTTCGTGACTTCGAGATTGCGGTAATGATTTCACTTATATTTAATACGCATTTATACCAATTATGTCGATAGAAACAACTCACGTGTTCCTGACCATATGCTCAAACATTTGTTAACCAAAGATGCTTGCGACTGGAATTTTACAAAAAAAAAAAAAAAAAAAAACCACAAAAATTTAGATTTGTATTTTTTTGTTACAAAACACAACATTGCATTATTGTTTGGTTTTTTTAAATTATCATGTCTTTCCCTTATTGGTTGTATATTTCCAAGACTGAACCTGTTTATTGTTGATCTATGCATTTTCTGTGATATCATGCAATAAACACTTGATTCCAAGCAGTTTAGTTGAGACTTTTTTCTTCTTAGTGATTACGATTATATTAAATATGCATGCTTTGTACTTCTTTCTTTTTTCTTTCTCAGTAGCATTAAATGATGATGATGATGATGATTATGTTCAAACGGAACTCTATAGGATGTATAAGGGATGGGACGTAACCCAGTGGTAAAGCGCTCGCTCGATACGCGGTCGGTGTGAGATCGATCCCTATCAGTGGCCCCATTGCGCTATTTCTCGTTCCAGTCAGTGCACCACGACTGGTATATCAAAGGCCGTGGTATGTACTACCCTGTCTGTGGGATGGTGCATATAAAAGATCCCTTGCTGTTAATCAAAAAGAGTAGCCCACGAAGTGGCGACAGCGGGTTTCCTCTCTCAATATCTGTATGGTCCTTAACCATATGTCTGACGCCATATAACCGTAAAATGTGTTGAGTGCGTCGTTAAATAAAACATTTTTTCTTTTTCTTTCTGTAGGATGTATACTACCAAATCAAATCCCATAGACGACAATAGTAACACATGTGGCTAAAACTCCTACCTGCAGCGTATCAATCGACATAATATCCATGGATATAAATACTACCACCCCTCACCCTTAAAGTGAATCAGAAACAAATTGGGGGTCAAGCTGCTCATTTCTGAGATACTGAGATAACGGGTGGCGTCTATGACTACTCTAGTTCCGCACATAATTCGAGTACTTTTTGTACAGGTACCCCATACATGTTTCAAGCACAAGGCTACTCGATACAGTAGTACTAGATGAAATAAAATTGCATACATGTTTTGCCCAGATGAAACTATTTGGGTTTTTTTACAACCAACACACTGACATTTATCACCAATCACAGGACTTGTGGTGTTCACTTCTCTACCAGCCGGAAGTTATTTGGTTTAGTAGTACCTATACGCACGAAATACAATTCACTGACCCAGACCCTGGTGTTGGTAAACATGGCACTTGTTGGACACACATACGGAAATCATGGCACCTGGGTAAATCCCCTCCCCTCCACACTAACACCCACAATTAAATACGCCAGAACAGTTATATATATATATATATATAAAATACCACATGAGTTATTTATCATAAAACGAGTGATTTTAAAGGAGTTGAAAATAAAATAAATGTAAATGGAGAATACTACATGAGTGGCCGTTAAATACCATTTATCTTGCAACGAAAGAAAGAAATGTTTATTTTTAACGACGCACTCAACACATTTTATTTACGTTTATATGACGTAAAACACATGGTTAAGGACCACACAGATAATGAGAGAGGAAATCCGCTTTCGCAACTTCATGGGCTATTCTTTTCGATTAGCAGCAAGGGATTTTTATATGCACCATCCCACAGACAGGATAGTACATATCACGGCGTTTGATATACCAGTTGTGGTACACTGGCTGGAACGAGAAATAGCCCAATGGGCCCACCGACGGGGATCGATCCCAGATTGACCGCGCATCGAGCGAGCGTTGTACCACTGGGCTACGTCTCGCCCTCTTACAACGAGTTAAACGTCATCTTTTATGAGATTAATTTCAGTCATAACAACAAATGTTATACTTCCGGATCCGGTACACTTCACTTTTGCTGGCCTCTGCTGCAGAACTATAATGGATTTTAGCACTGTCCAATGTTATGGCCATGTCCGCCATAACTTATTCAAGAACGAAACGACCATGTTGCCAATCCAATGAACATGGATGAAACCCTTTATCGTCCTTCGTATACCGCAAGAGGAATGTTTGCGATTCCAAAATGTTTCACTGTATAATCATTGTCTGGTTCCTGAAGTCGTTCCATTGCAAATACGTGGCATCATCAAGTTCATCTGTAGGCTGGGTTAAAAATAAACAAATGAAGTATTACGGAGGTCATTTGGAATTTATGCCGAAAATATATTATTTTCCGTCAATTTTCCAAAGACACAAACATTCTTCATACTAGTGAAAGGATGGCTAAAACTATCACTATTGCTGAACGTAAAAATGCCACCTTAGCTAACATTTTAAAATGTAACCAACTGCGTCGGATAAAAAAATATACCCCAGTATTGGGGTTGCAGCCCGTGTGGGCATTCTAAGTGTAAAACTTGTGCTGTTATGCTCACCACAGACTCGATCACCAGTAAAACTAATAACACTTTTAAAGTAAAAAACACCCTGTACTGTGCTTCATCGTATGTCATATACTGCCTTACTTGCAAACTTTGCCAAATACAATATGTTGGACAGACTATTCAAACATTCAGTAAACGACTTTCTGGTCACAGACATAACATCAAATATAATTAAAATAAAATAAAGCTCCCCATGTGGCCCCTCACTTCAATTTACAACACCATGATTACAGTTGTGTTCTTTTACAGCAAGTTAACAGAGACCAATGAGTACAGCCCTACTGGCTTTAACAACTAAGATTTTTTATACTCCTTTGTTCTTTAATTTTATTGTTATGCTATTGGTCAGCTCCTGCCTTGTTACCTAGCTTTGTGTTTTTAACTTCCAATCTGACATTCTCTATTGTATACCTTACTGGTTATATGCCCAGCACTTTGTTTGTTTATTCTCCTGAGGATGTTGGTTTTTAGACTAAAGAAACGTCGAATATTAAAAATATTTTAATGTAATTTAAAATTTTAAGGTGGTGTCAGTGGAAACATATATTTTTATATGTACTTTTTTAATATATTATTCTGGAGACCATTCTAATAACAAAACCTGAAGGAAAAAACAACCTTTTGTTGCAATTTGTGGTGGGTTCATCATTATTTTGACTGGACTATAATGGCAGAAATGTTCCTATTCCAGTATAAATTTGCCTTACATTCCAATCACAATAGCACTTTACATGGCATCTCATGATCGCACAATCAGTAGTTGACTCAAATGTTCGAAACATGGCATTATTATCTTTCAAACATGAAGTGCATAGTATACAACAGCATGAATATTTTGACATAACACTTGAGTAAACTGATGCCAGTTCTAGCAATAACAGCTTAATTAAGGAGGTAGCTGATAAAGCATAGATGTACTCAAGACACATTAGGAACACTTGGTGTATCTTTATTTATTTGTTTTGGTTATGCGGGGATGGAATTGGTAAAGTTTGGACTCTGACGACAGTTCTCTTTTAAGAATACCAGTTATTGATTGCACTGTTAACACCTTGGAATCATAACGAATGCTTTCGATGGTGCCTACCAAACATTTCCACATCCCCTGAGTGTTTCCACAAACTGTGTAAAATAAAAAATCACAGTTCATGATCCTTGTTGGCAGCATGGTTGTTTTAGACCTGTACTAACAATAGGGGACCTGAACGTTACACTGTAGAAGTAGATGTAAAAACCAAACTCCCAACCAATCTGGTACTAACCTATGCACCTATATCGAACATAGACTCAAATATGTACAGGCTTGTGGAGGTTGCAAAAAACCCAAAACCGATTTGTCAAAACTGTTTCATCCGATCTCTAAGGATAATTGGTGCAAAAGTTTAAACTAATTAATGCAAAAACATTGTCGTTTTCACGATAGGAAACTATGTCACTACAGATCTTATTTACCATAGAAATACAGAACAAATTGCTAGGATCTGAAATAGAGATAATTGAAATTTGCTTTCAAGCTGTTTCTAAATGTTTTCAATTAGTTATAGAAAGAAAGAAGTGTTTTATTTAACGACGCACTCAACACATTTTATTTACGGTTATATGGCGTCAGACAATTAGTTATAGTAGCCGACTATTGCGCTCAGCTGATTATTCCTTACCACAGCCAGGGTTCGCTCTTTGGGACTATTGTTTGATTTATTTTTCAGACAAAATGAACGCCATGCGCTCAGCTGATTATTATTACCTACCACGGGCATTTATTAAGAAGTGGCTAATTTCTGATATATGTTAACTTATAAACACAACTGTCGCCATTTTGAAAAATGTCCGCCATTTTTATAATTAACTGGCCTTTTGGATTGGCCACCACATATTTTTATACAGTTCAGACATCAGACTAACTGAAAATCATAGTGGTTTCCAGTCTCTCGACAACGAGACCAATAGAAAACACCAAGGAATTGTCGCCCCTTGCAAGGGTGCTTGAGTATTATACACCCTACAACCTCGATGTAAAGAGCTGTTCAGTAGTGTGTTTTGAAGCGACTGTTCGCATATTATTGCTTGGTCATCTTTAAATCCAATATGGCGGACACGCAACTTATTTGTATATGCATCAGCAGTTGTATAGCACCTTAACATATGGGTGTAGGCTTCAGAACATTTAGAACCTGTCTTAAACTTCATGATATTCAACTTTAGTGATTTTTAATGGCGACCATTTTCAAATTCAAAATGACGGCCTCCAGACAGAGTTATTATTAAAAAAAACTAATTGTCCCTTGTTTATTGACCCCGCTATGCCATAGAACACATGCGCCAAGTTTCATGCTTTCCTGAAAACGTTAATAATTATTTGGCTTAGCCGATGGGATAAAACGACGCAATACAGTCTATGGACTAGTGTGCTAGTAGACGGTTTTTTGGCTCTGCTTTCTAGCACCTTTCTATTTGTTCTGTTGGCCTCGGTGGCGTCGTGGATACACCATCGAACATAAGGCTGCTAGGTACAGAGTTCGCAGCCCGGTACCGGATCCCACCCATAGCGAGTTTTAACAACTCAATGTGTAGGTGTAAAGCCACTACATCCTCTTCTCTCTCACTAACCACTAACAATTAACAACTAACCCACTGTCCTGGACAGACAGCCCAGATAGCTGAGGTGTGTGTGCTCGGGACAGCGTGCTTGAACCTTAATTGAATATAAGCACGAAATTAGTTTTACCCCCCACACCAAAAAAAAGAAGATAGAAAAAAAAGGAAAAAAAACAACAGAAAGAAAAAAAAAGAAGGTTGATTACATTAGAAAAAAAGAAAGAAAGAAAGAAATGTTTTATTTAACGACGTACTCAACACATTTTATTTACGGTTATATGGCGTCAGACATATGGTTAAGGACCACACAGATTTTGAGAGGAAATCCGCTGTCGCCACTACATGGGCTACTCTTTCCGATTAGCAGCAAGGGATCTTTTATTTGCGCTTCCAACAGGCAGTATAGCACAAACCATGGCCTTTGTTGAACCAGTTATGGATCACTGTCGGTGCAAGTGGTTTACACCTACCCATTGAGCCTTGCGGAGCACTCACTCAGGGTTTGGACGGTTTAAAAATGTCATGCCTCGACTGGGATCCGAACCCAGTACCTACCAGCCTCTAGACCGATGGCCTAACCACGATGCCACCGAGGCCGGTCGAACAGATGACTGAGTCACATGGTCAGTTCAGCGTCCATGGACATTATTTCTACAGTCTAACCGACCTATATTAAGTACGAACGTATATATTCCATCATTAACATTACTCAGCAATGTAATAAGTTACAGCTGTCCTTTGTGAACACAGAAATTAAATGCAAAATCAAGTCAATATATCCATCAAATGTTAAATGTGAGTAATCTATGAGAGATAATGTCCGCCATATTTAATACATTATTTCTAATATTCACATAATCGTCACCTGTTAACCTTAACTGTGAGTATAGTTTGTATCTGTGTTATACTGGCTAGTGGAAAGAGACGCATGCAATTGCCCATATACGCATTTTGTAACCCCCATCCCCCACCCCACCCCCCACACTCCTTTCCGCACTTGGCAGCTTACTATATTGGTACAGGACAGAATGCTGCATGGGTTGTCATTTAAAAATTAGAGAGAGGAGAGAGAGAGAGAGAGAGAGAGAGAGAGAGAAAAAGCGTAAATATCATGCTGCCCCAAAAACCTTTATTAAATGTTTATTTAGTTTAACGACACCACTGGAGCACATTGATTAATTAATCATCGGCTATTGGTAATTCTGACTCGTTGTCATAATAGAAAACCCGCTACAGTTTATCTACAGACAGCAAAGCACATACCACGGCCTTTGTCCAGTTGTGGTTCACTGGATGGAACGAGAAAACTCCAATCAGCTGAATGGGTCCACCGATGTGGTTTGATCCTGCGACGCAAACTCCTCAAGCGAGCACTCAACCGACTGAGCTAAATCCCGCATATAACCTATATTGTGCTCAAAGGTAAAGCATATAATCCGTATGAGGCGGTGATGGTGGTGGGGTGGGTGGGATGCGGTGGTGGGGGGGGGGGGGAAGTACCGCCCAGGACTGGAAATAAAGTTTTAGTATCATTAAACACACGATGGAGGTGATGACACCACTCCCTACAAAATACATTATGACATTCGCGTTTCTTTTGGTCTCCAGTATATATTTATGAGGTTACTGTGGTTTTAATATCTTTGTAAACGATCGAATTATTTGCAGAATTTTGCTATATAAATGTCTGCGCCAGAACAGTGTCACTATACTGTTTGACAGAACTGTGCGACTTGTTTTAGCTCATCATGTCCACGTGTCGTATCTTGGCGGTGTTGGTCGTATTGGCCGTTTTCAGTCACAGCGTTCATAGCAAATACGTTATTCGTGAGTATACTGACAAATGTCGTTATCTCTTAGACTGTCTGTCTATTTGCCTGCCTGTCTGTCTGTCTGTCTGTCGGTGTATTGACGGGTCAGCCTGCCTGTCTGTCTGTTTGTCTGTCTCTTTCTCGCTATCTGTCTGTCTTACAGACACACAAATATACGAATTCAAATATATACATGTGCACGCACGCATGCACGCACACACACAAACCACCCGCTCTGTCTCTCTCTCTCTCTCTCTCTCTCTCTCTCTCTCTCTCTCTCTCTCTCTCTCACACACACACACACACACACACACACACACGCAATACGCAATGATTACAACAATAAAGCAGAACTGATTATGAAGTATTAAAAATATACTATCTGAAGCTTTAAAAAAATGTATATAAATGTACCTATTGTTTGCAGGACATTGGTTTTCCTAATAAAACATTTATTGAAAGTTTAAATAAAATGACAAATTATTACAATATTAATTTCAAAAGGAATGGAAGGAAGGAAGGAAATATTTTATTTAACAACGCACTCAACACATATTATTTACGATTATATGGCGCCAGACATATGATTAAGGACCACACAGATATTGAGAGAGGAAACCCGCTGTCGCCACTTCATGGGCTACTCTTTTCGATTAGCAGCAAGGGATTTTTTGTATGCACCATCCCACAGACAGGGTAGTACATGCCACGGCCTTTGATATACCAGTCGTGGTGCACTGGCTGGAACGAAAAATAGCCCAAAGGGCCCACCGACGGGGATCGATCCCAAACCGACCGCGCACCAAGCGAGCTCTTTACCACTGGGGTACGTCCCGCCCCTCAAAAGGAATGAGTGCAGTCACACGACGGTCCCCCCTCCCCCAGGTGTTTGTTGCTTGTTTGTTGTTTGTTTGTTTCGTTTTGTTTGGGGGGGGGTTTTCAGGTTTTTGGGGGTTTTTTTCACATTAATATGTAGATCTTAAAATGTGTTGGTCACCGCTCAGGCCATGACGAGCATAATTATATAAAAATGTATATACTAGTATATATGAATCTTGCACCCGCCATTTCGGTGTAATGAAATTAAATATCTGTAGCAATTTACAACCCCAAGCATATCAATAATATTCTAGCTTCAGCTAGGAGAAAGAAAGAAAGACATGTTTTATTTAACGGCGCACTCAACACATTTTATTTTCGGTTATATGGCGTTAGACATATGGTTAAGGACCACACATATATTGAGAGAGGAAACCCGCTGTCGCCACTTCATGGGCTATTCTTTCCGATTAGCAGCAAGGGATCGGCACCATCCGACAGACAGGGTAGTACATACCACGGCATTTGATATACCAGTCGCGGTGCACTGGCTGGAACGAGAAATAGCCCAATGGGCACATCAAGCGAACGCTGTACCACTGGGCTACGTCCCGCCCCAGCTTTCACTATGAGGAAATTAGTTATGTTTGTTTGATTATATGTCAACTGATGTTTTGGTGTTGTTGTTTGTTTTGTTCTGCATGATCTTTTGATGTATTCTTGTTTAATTATTTTATACATATTGAGTCACTGGCGTAGCCAGGATTTTATATGAGGTGGGGAGGGGAACCCCTATTGGGGGCCCAACCCACACTATGTATGTCTGTATGTATGTATGTATGATTTTATAAAATTTAATACATTTTAAAGAGACATTCCTGAGTTTGCTGCATTGTAAGATGTTTCCGACTAATAAAATATTTCTATGATTAAACTTACACATTAAATATATTTTCTGGTTTAGAATATCAGTGTCTGTATATTCGATGTGTTTCTGGTCGTCTTAATATTTGTAAGAAGACAAAATCCGGTTTTATATATATTTTAGGAAATAAATTGAAATTTAACTTAGTACAAATATTAGAACGATCAGAAATACATTTAATATACAGTCACTAATATTTTATATGTAATTACAATCGTTAAAAAGTCTCTGTTAGTCGATAACATCTTACACATTGCAGCAAACTCATGAATGTCCCTTTAAAAATAATAATTCATGAGAAAGTAAATTTAATAAATTTTGTCGTTCAGTATACTTTGTAGGTACGTGTAAATGGTTTCATTTTATTAACTAGTTTAAAGATGGGTATTTATACAAAGCCATCTCGACTCATATCATCATTTCCGAAAAGGGTCGAGACGTAGTCCAGTGGTAAACGCGTTCGCCTGATGTGCAATCGGTCTAGCATCAATCCCCGTCGGTGGACCCATTGGGCTATTTCTCGTTGCAGCCAATGCCTCACGACTGGCATATCAAAGGCCGTGGTATGTGCTGTCTTGTCTGTTGGGTGGTGCATATAAAAGATGGCAAAATAATTGCGGGTTTCTTCTCTGTATGTCAAAATTATCAAATGGTTGACATCTAATAGTCGATGATTAATAAATCAATGTGCTCTAGTGGTGTCGATAAACAAACCAAAGTTTAACTTTGATGTCTGAAACAGTTTTATACTTCTGTCTGGTAATTGTTTGCAGCCTGTAACGAAGGGAGACAATTCTGTGGACATGTCAGACCTGACGGACGGGCCGAATGCCCTCAAGATACTGGAAGAGTCCTCGATGCTTTTTGTGAAGATGGTGCGCCGTGCTGTGTAGGAGCCGACCCTTGTGACTGGAACGACAATTGCCAGTAAGTGGTTTGTTAACTATATATGTATTCCACGTAATAAAGCATGCAGTCATCACTAGAATGTCTGAACAGGAGACATGGGGTGAAAAACAGTCTACACCTAAATAATTCTTTTTTAATGTATTTCAAATGCCGCAGAACCAACGTGCAATCATGTAATACAGCCTTATTAAAGTCCTCCCTTCGCGTGATTTTTTTTTTGTGATGTGATGGTGTAGAAGCCCAAGATGTCCAAATTGGGACATATTGGGCAGTTGGGACATTTTGGGCATCAACAGATGATGTCATCTGTGGGGTAGGATATGCTCACCTTTCTCACAAACATAATGTCATCACTTTTGATAGTGAGTCATGAGTGTATGATATCAGTGGAGACTCCTTGCTTTATTCCTAGCTAACAAGGTCTTCAGAATTAATCACATGGGGGTGGGGGTGATGTTTTTTTATATACCCACAATCCACCAATATTAAAAAAACAAAAAACATATATGCATAAAAAGACGTTGCAGACAAACTGGACATAAATAATAATTACGTTGTCTCCAGCCCACCTGTATGTGATAAAGTTTTACACTTCTAAAAGTATATTTAGTTGTTGTTCTGTGCGATATTATTGATGTCAGAGAGTTGTGTTAATAGGATGCATTTTATTTGTTTTCAGTACCTTGCCATCAATTATTAAAGTAGATGACTAGCTGGATCGATTCGCGCCTTCTACAGATGTCTGGCCGTTGAGAAGCCTGTACATAATAGTATGACTTCTATACGCTCACTACGTTGTATAGGAATAAAATAAATTAAACTGAAATTTTTATTGTGTTTGTTGTTTGTGGTGTATAGAAATTCTAATAACTAAAATACCGTAAACTAAACGTTTAGTGTTATGTTTGTTGAAATCCTTTAATGGTTACTCATGTCTCGTTTTTTGTCTTTAAGAATAAATAAAACTTGCATTTAGAAAAAAAAAAATCAACAAGATTTTTCTTAATTACATTCGCAAAGTATTAAACAATAAATGGAAAGAGGAGTGGACATGGGCCTCGGTGCTGTCGTGGTTAAGCCATTGGACATAAGGCTGGTAGATACTGGATTCGCCGCCCGGTACCGGCTCCCACCCAGAACGAATTTTAACGACCCAATGGGTAGGTGTAAGACCACTACACCCTCTTCTTCCTTACTAACCACTATCAACTAACAACTAACCCACTGTCCTGAACAGACAGCTAAGCTGTTTGCCCAGGGTAGCGTGTTTAAACCTTAATTGGATGTAAGCACGAAAATAAGTTGAACTGAAATAAACGAACGGAGTGGATTTTTATTTATAATATGCTGGCTTCAAACTGTCCCTGTGCTAGTTTATCCTGAAATACTGATGGATTGACTGGTTGACTGATTGATAGCGAGCTTGAACCTAAAATGATATAAGTATGAATATTAATCAGAAAAACATTTACAATCTGATATAACGACTATAGTACCATTTAGCCATTCCAATAGAGGGCGGGGCGTAGCTCGCTGATAAAGCGTTCGCTTGATGCGCGGTCGGTCTAGGATCGATCCGCGTCGTTGGACCCATTGGGCTATTTCTCGTTCCAGACAGTGCTCCACAAATGGTGTAACAAAGGCCGTGGTATGTACTATCCTGTCTGTAGGATGGTGCATATAAAAGATCCCTTGCTGCTAATCGAAAAGAGTAGTCCATGAAGTGGCAACAGCGGGTTTCCTCTCTCAATATCTGTGTGGTCCTTAACCATATGTCTGACGCCATATAACCGTAAATAAAATGTGTTGAGTGCGTTGTTCAATAAAACATTGCCTTCCTTCTTTCCTTCAATTCCAATAGAAAACTCGCGGGAGGTTCAAGTCGGAAGGAACGTCCCCGTAAGATGCGATGGCATCAGTGTACAGTTGAATGCCTGGTTCAAGTCTACCATATGACAGTTAAAGTCATAGAGCCTAGTTTGCTCCCGTGAAAGTAGACACTAAGTTGGGTTAATCTACAAACATGTTACTGTATCACACCTGAATAAACGTATAACGAAGTGAAACATGAGTCTGTGATGATGAACCGGGGAAATATTAGTGGCTGTATGTTAAACGTGTTTCTGATCGTTCTAATATTTGTACTAGGTTAAATTTCATATTATTTTCTATTGAAGACAAAATCCAGTTTGGGCGTCTTACAAATATTAAGACGACCAGAAACACATTGAATATACAGACATTGATATTCTAAACAAGAAAATATGTGTAATATGCAAGTTTAATCGTAGAAATATTGAAGAAATATTGAAGGTATGAAGAATCATTTTAATACGATCGGATTTTTCACAGGTATGAAGAATCCAGCCGTATTTTTCATAGAATTCGAAAGCATTTTTCACATTTTCGTGAAATATTCATTCACTATCTGTTTATCATGTACCACGAAGACGCATTTTTCACTTTCCGTAAAATACCCCCAAAAGATGACAAAATGTAGCGGAAACGAATTTTTCACATGCATTTCAATTAAAGATACATGTATGTTATCACACAATCGCAATAAAATATGTATCTTTCGAAAATGTGTATAGATACAAAATAATAAGGGAGAATTTGAGAGAAAAAAGTTTATTTTTGATAAAATTATAACAATGGACTGTTTGATCTGTTGGTTAGTTATATCCAATAAAGATTCAGACAGTAAATTAAAGGACACCCGCTACCGCCACGTAGGCTACTCTTTTTGTGTGTAGTAGAATCTTTTATATGAACTTTCCCACAGACGGGTAGCACAAACCACGACCTTTGTTATATCAGTTATGGACCACTGGTCTGTGCAAGTGGTTACAAATCTCATGACACTGGGTGAACTCGAACCCAGTACCTTCCAGCCTGTAGCCCATGATATATGAAGGTGTGGATAAATTTCAGCATGCGTCCATTAGGAAACTGTTCAAACATGCCTGCCCGGACACAAGCTCTGACTTCGCCAGATAGAGAGTTCTGTCCATAGCAGGTGAGCCCGCGTGTCTGATAGTCCAAGAGTGGTAGGATTACCTATTCATGGCGAGTAGATCTTACCACTGTATGTCTGATAGTCCAAGAGTGGTAGGATTACCTATTCATGAGGAGTAGATCTTACCACTGTGTGTCTGATAGTCCAAGAGTGGTAGGATCACCTATTCATGACGAGTAGATCTTACCACTGTGTGTTTTAATTACAGTTATTACCATTGGGTTTGTGTGAAATTTATTCATGATTGGAATCCTATTCTATAAAATATGCTTCTTCGTTGTTTTTTTTTTTTTTTTTGTTTTTTTGTGAGTTATCACCCTTTGTCGGCATATTAAAGATTCGTCCCTTCTTATATGAACCGCAACAGGGCAAATTTTAATAATAATTATAATATGTAAAAAACCCAGAATTACATCTTGCATTTCATAGGCGTAGGAAGCAGACGGGAGGGGAGGGTCATGGATGAGATCTCTTTTTCTTCCCTCCTCCCAGTTTATGTGTCTAATAAGTTAAAATCATGTTAAAATTAATAATAATAATAATAATAATAATAATAATGATGATGATGATGATGATGATGATGATGATGATGATGATAATAATAATAATAATAATAATCGTATTTGTAACACCCAATAGAATAGGCTCTCAGTGTAATCTCGGTTGATAACGCAAGTTATACAGCACATAGAAACTGAAATTTTCACTGCATCATTTCATCTTTATATTCGTGTGATATCCAATTAAGGCTCAAGCACGCTGGCCTTAGCATAAACCTCAGCAATCTAGGCGTTCTGTTATGGATAGTTGTTATTGTTAGTGATTCGTAAGAGTTTTAGAGAGTAGATGGTGTAATGGTTTTACACTTACCCATTGATCCCTTAAAGGGACATTCCTGAGTCTGCGGTAATTTTTAAGATGTTATCGACTAACAGAGACTTTTTAACGATTGTAATTACATATCAAATATATTTTTCTGCATACAATTTTAGTGGCTGTATATTAAACGTGTTTCCGATCATTCTAATATTTGTACTAGGTTAAATTTCATTTTATTTCCTAAAATATTATTTTGTCGTACGTACGAAAGTATTTGAAGACAAAATCCAGTTTGGGCTTCTTACAAATATTAAGACGACCAGAAACACATTGAATATACAGACACTGATATTCTAAACAAGAAAATACATTTAATTTGTAAGTTTAATCGTAGAAATATTTTATTAGTCAGAAACATCTTACAATGCAGCAAACTCAGGAATGTCCCTTTAAAAACTCACTCTGAATTGGAGCTAGTACCGAGCTTCGAAACCTGTACCCGATGACTTAGCCACTGCACTATCGAGGTCGGTAACAAAACAAGGGTGTGGGTAAGAAGAAGAAGAAGATGATGATGAAGTATTTTGTTTGACTACGCACACGACACGTTTATTTAAGGTTTTATTGGTTAAGGACTATAAAGATTATAATAGAGGAAACCCGCTTCCGCCACTCCATGGGCTACTCCTACCAATAAATCAACAACGGATCTTTTATATGGACTTTCCTATAGACATGGCAGTACATACCACGACCTTTATACCAGTTGTGGGAAACTGGTTGGGGCGGGGAAAACAAAATGGGTCCACCAAGGTGGTTCGATCCTACGACTCGCTTGTAGACGACGTGTAAACTCACGCACTCTAGGCGAGCACTCAACAGACTGAGCTAAATTCCGCCCCTCTCCCCCACCCCAAGTAGAAGAAGTGTTTTATTTAACGACGAACTCAACTCATATTAAATAGAGAATAAATACATGAATGGCCGTTAGATACCATTTATCTCACAACGAGTTGTTTTAAAATGTATCTAACGAGCGAAAGCGAGTTTAATACGTTTTTAAACAACGAGTTGTGAGATAAATGGTATCTAACGAACACGAATGTGTTATTCTATTTTTTACATATCCTCAAAAACCAGGTTTTAAGAAAATTTTAACATCTTTATCGACTAAAAGATATTTACAACCCTTTGCACTTGTAGCTGACTTATGCGACGCTGTGACCGACAAATGATTGCTAGGTTAACTATACGTCACAGTGTAATCGATTTCCACCGTGCTGTTTTTTTATTGGACATATGGCATTGGTGACCTGGTCATCACCTAGGAGCACCCAGTCATATGTCTTGAAATTGTTAACACACGTACGTGTGTAAACAACTATGTGTTATCAAAAATAACACATGGTGTTCTCACCAACGGGTGTGTAAGAAGTACGGTTATATTTGCGTCATACATATTATTAAAGATCGCATTAATTCATTTCAACTTATTTTCGTGCTTATATCCAGTTAAGGTTCAAACACGCTGTTCAAGGCACACACCTTAGCTAACTGGGCTGTCTGTCCAGGGTCCCGTTCCACAAAGCGATCTTAGCCCTAAGATCAACTTAAGTGCATAGGGTAGCTATGCGCTTAAAGTAATCTTAGGGCTAAGATCGCTTCGTGGAACGGGGACCAGGACAGTGGGTTAGTTGATAGTGGTTAGTCAGAGAGAAGAGGGTGTGGTGGTCTTACATTGAGTCGTTAAAACTCGCTCTGGGTCGGAGCCGGTACCGAGCTGCGAACCCTTAACCTACCAGTCTGATGTCCGATGGCTTAACCACAACACCACCGAGGCCGGTTAAAGACAGCAAAGAGCATGGTCAGTTCAGCGTCCTTCGGGGTTTCTAGATTATGGTAGCCCCACTCCCATGGCTAGTGATATTCAATGTTGGCCTAGTAAATAACTACCATTGCCATGCCCGACGGCTAGTGAAAAAACATTTAAGTATATTTTGTAAATATGAATATCCTGCCCCCACCCCCATCCCCTATCTTAGTGTTTTTAAGCTCTATCTCCCTCTTTAGTTGACATTATTATTATTAGTAAAATTCACCGGCCTCGGTGGCGTCGTGGCAAGCCATCGGTCTACAGGCTGGTAGGTACTGGGTTCGGATCCCAGTCGAGGCATGGGATTTTTAATCCAGATACCGACTCCAAACCCTGAGTGAGTGCCCCGCAAGGCTCAATGGGTAGGTGCAAACCACTTGCACCGACCAGTGATCCATAACTGGTTCAACAAAGGCCATGGTTTGGCTAGTAAGCGCAAATATTTGCAAAAAGAGTAGCCTATGATCCCAGCGGGTTTCCTCTAAAAACAGTAGAATTTCCATAATAAGATAAAAAATCAATGTGCTCTAGCGGCGTCTAGAAACCTTTACTTTATTAGTCGTATTAACTTAAGGACATGAATTTTTATTAGTCTATTCAAAATCATTGATCCCATGACAGACCTAAACTATTATTTCTACAGTCTGACAGACCTATATTAAGTACAAACGTGTATTCCATCATTATCATTACTCAGCAAGTAACAGCTGCCCTTAGTGAACACAGAAATGAAATGGAAAATCACGTCAATATATCCATCAAATGTCAAATTTGATTAATCTATGAGAGATAATGTCGCCTGTATTTGTATTTAATACATCATTTCTAATGTTTCATTGTTAACTGCCTAGTGGAAAGAGACGCATATGGGGGACAGAGAGAGAGAGAGAGAGAGAGAGAGAGAGAGAGAGAGAGAGAGAGAGAGAGAGAGAGAGAGAGAGAGAGAGAGAGAGAGAGAGAGAGAGAGAGGAGAGAGAGAGAGAGAGAGAGAGAGAGAGAGAGAGAGAGAGGGAGAGGGAGATAGGAGAGAGAGAGGGAGAAATAGAGAGAGAGGGGGAGGGAGGGGGAGGGAGAGGGAGGGAGTGGGAGAGATAATTCAGTGCCGCCCCTATAACGTTTATTGTGCTCAAAGGCATGTAATCCGTATGAGGATGAGGTGGTGGTGGTGGTTGTGGTGGGGAAGTACCGCTTAGGACATAAAAGAAAGTTTTTAATATCATTAAATAAACGTTAGAGATGATGACACTCTCTCCTCCCCCCTCCCCCGCCTACAAAATACATTATAGGGACAATTTTGTAATTTAACTAAATCTAAAGAGACTATCCTGAATTTTAGCCATTGTAATTACATTTTTACATAATTACATTCCCGTTTCTTTTGATCTCTTGTATATATTTATGAGCTTACTGTGATTTTACTATCTATGTACATGATCAAATTATTTGTAGAATGTTGCTATATAAATGTCTGCGCCAGATCAGTGTCACTATACTGTTTGACATAACCGTGCAATTTGTTTTAGCTCATCATGTCCACGTGTCGTATCTTGGCGGTGTTGGTCGTATTGGCCGTTTTCAGTCACAGCGTTCATAGCAAGAACATTATTCGTGAGTATACTGACAAATGTTGTTATCTCTTAGAACTGTCTGTCTATTTGTCTGTCTGTCTGCCTGCCTATCTGTCTGTTGGTGTATTGATGGGTCAGCCTGTCTGCCTGACCGCTTGACCGTATGTATCTGACCGTCTGTCTCCTTATCTGTCTGTATGTTTATATCCACTATTTCTTTGTATCTATGTGTCTTATAGACACAGAGATATGCCAATTCAAATGTATACATGCGCACGCACCCACCCACACACACTTCATCCTCTCTATCTCACTCTTGCTCTCTCACGCTCGCTCTCTCTCTCTCTCTCTCTCTCTCTCTCTCTCTCTCTCTCTCTCTCTCTCTCTCTCTCTCTCTCTCTCACACACACACACACACACACACACACACACACACACACACACACACACACACACACACATTCACACGCAATGATTACAACATTACATGAGAACTTATTATAAAGTGTTATAATATACAATCTGAAGTTTTTAAAATATATATTCATATAACTCTAAACAATTTTAAACGTTGCTGACAATTCTAAAAAGAAATAAATGTGTGATAAGCTGAAGATTCAGAAAACAATAACATTAAAGGATAACAGACTGAAATATAAATGTACCTGTTGCTTGCAGGACATTGTTTTTCCTAGTAAAACATTTATTGATAGTTTAATTAAAGTGACAAATTATTACAGTATTAATTTCAAAAGGAATGGATGCAGTCACACGGCGGTGGTGCTTGTTGCTTGTTTGTTGTTTGGGGGGTTTTTTTAGTTGTTTTTTACGTTTATTTGTTTGTTTGTTGTTGTCGTTTGTTGTTGTTTTGGGGTGGGCTTTTTTTTTCCACATTAATATGTAGCTCTTACAATGTGTTGGTCACCGCCCATGTGGTGACGAGCATAATGCTATAAAATGTATTATAGAATACTAAACGAACTTGCCTGTCATACCATTTTTATGAAATGAATGAACGGGTTTGGTATCTGACTAGCGAAAGTGAGTCAGATACCAACACTGTTCACGAGTTTCATAAAAATGTTATGACAGGCAAGCTAGTTGAGTATTTTATTTATTACAAACTAACTGCAAACAAGCCGCAACGCAGAAGTAAGCAGATATTGGGACCTACTACATGTTATTTTTCTACGAATTGGATCATCAAGTGATCTACATCACGCTCACGTCACGCCAATATTACACAAGTTAGATGTTGAGTGATTGTGATGACATGAGCAATATCTTACACTGGTGTGTAATAAACAGTATACATGAATCCTGCATCCGCACTTTCGGTGTAATGAAATTAAATATCTGTAGCAATTTACAACCTATAGTATGTAAATAAAATTCTAGCTTCAACTAGGAGGAAATTAGTTATGTTTGTTTGATTAGGATGTCAACTGATGTTTTTGTTTTTTGTTTGTTCTGCATGATCTTTTGATATATTCTTGTTTAATTATTTTATTAACATTGACAGCCACTGGCGTAGCCAGGATTTTATATTGGGGAGGGTGGGGGGAACCCATATATATATTGTTTCATGATAAAATGGATTCCATAAGTCACTGATAATTTTAACAGACAAAGAAAACCTCGCAAAAATATGGGATACGAACTTAATAACTTTAAATAACTTGAATAAAACCAAACTAATATTTACGTTTCTTTTGTCGTTCACTATACTTTGTAGCTAATTGTACATGGTTTAATTGTATTAACTAGTTTAATGATAAGTATTGTAACAAAGCCATCTCCACTCATGTCATCATTTCTGAAAAGAGGCTAGACATAGCTCGGTGTGAAAACGCTCGCCTGATGTGCTGTCTGTCTAGGATCGATCCCCGTCGGTGGACCCATTGGGCTATATTTTTCGTTCCACCACGACTGGCATATAAAAGGCCGTGGTATGTCCTGTCTTGTCTTTTGGGTGGTGCATATAAAAAATATCTTGCTACTAATGGCATAATAATAGCGGGTTTCCTCTCTAAGACTGTATATCAAAATTATGAAATGGTTGACACCTAATAGTCGAGGATTAATAAATCAATGTGCTCTAGTGGTGTAGATATACAAAACAATGTTTATAACTTTCATGTCTGAAACATTTTTATACTGTCTGCTAATTGTTTACAGCATGTAACGAAGGGAGACAATTCTGTGGACATGTCGGACCTGACGGACGGGCCGTATGCCCTCAAGATACTGGAAGAGTCCTCGGTGCTTTTTGTGAAGATGGTGCGCCGTGCTGTGTAGGATCCGACCCTTGTGACTGGACCGGTAATTGTCAGTAAGTGTTTGGGGTTTAACTATCTCATTCCACGTAATAAAACATGCAGTCATCACTAGAATGTCTGAACAGGAGACATGAGTCTACACCTAAATGAAAAATTAATGTATTTCAAATGCCGTAGAACCCAAACGTGCAATCTTGTAATACAGTCTTATTAAAGGGCAGTGGTGTTCTTGTAGTGGCCTGAATTGTAATTGTAGAATGTCTGAACACGAGATAAGAGATGAAAAACAGTACACCTAAATAAAAAATGTATTTCAAATGCCGTAGAACCAAACATGCAATCATGTAATACAGTCTCATTAAAGCCGCACACCCTAGTTTCATCCAGCGAAAATAAATTATAATTTGGTTATCTACAAACCTGTAACACACTTAGATCACTTTTTTATCAAATGGAGTGAAAAAGCAGGTTTTATATCGATAAATACCATGGGAATCTCCATGTCCCAATTGCTTGAAATAATTTTAAAAGTTAGTATTCTGATGTCACCGGTAGATGTCGCTCGAAGCACAACAATGCCTACGTCACGACAAATTTCACAGAGTGCGCACAGACTTGGAGTGCGTTCTTTTCACCTCTCCTGGACATGTTCCAACTGTTCTGTCCTGGTTGTATCCCCTCTCCAGATATCGTAAAACTTAGCAAAATTATTGGTTTTAAGGGTTTGTAACGTTTTGTATTGAGACACTTACTTGTCTGAACTTTATTGTTACTAAAAATGTTCACGAACTGTGAAGAAAAATCTCACAAATGAACAACAACAAATCGGATGTTGATTGCGCGAACCGTGCACGAGAAAACAAACCGAACCAAAATGATAACGGTCACGTGGTATACCAACATCTGTGACGTTTACACAGGAAGATTCCCTCTAAAAATAGATTGGACCTCGCTTGCTTAACGTTTTTTTCTCGACAGCACGTCTTGTGAAAAAATGAAAAAAATGCATTTCGTGGTTTTACAAACATCAGGATTACCAAAAAGCACTTCAGGTGAATGGAAATGTGTATTATAAATAATAAAATGTAAGTAAAGTGCAATTTTATTTGTGAAAAATGGGGTTTAATAGCGAAAAACAACGCCGTAATGGTTAACAAATAGCCGTAACTAGGGTGTGTCCCTTTAAAGGGCAGTAGTGTTCTCCCCCCCCCCCCCCCCCCCCCCCCCCCAAATGATTTGTGATGAGATGATGTAGAAGCCCATGATGTCCAAACTGGGACATGTTGGGCATGTTGGGCAGTTGAGACATTTTGGGCTTCAACAGATGGTGTCACCTGTGGGCCAGGATATGCTCACCTTTCGCGAAAAAATATTATCATCAGTTTTGATAGTGATTCATGAAATCATACCTAAATTTATTCCAATGAGCTCTGTAGTGTGCTAGTATCGATTTAGTACATTAGTCTGGAAGTGGCATGAATGATGTTATGCCCAGCAAAGGGTCTCCTAGGGAGTGACAGTCTTCTCTGTGATGGTGCGTGAATGATGTTATATCCAGTAAAGGGTCTCATCCTTGAGAGTGGTTGTCATCCTATAGACGAGGCACTGGATAGATATTCATGGAATCAATCACTATTTAGCCAAATACCCACTGGACTCTGCATTATGCAGAGATACGGTCTTGGTCACGGATAACGGTTTTGTCGTTCAGATTTCGTGTAATAAAACACGCAGTCCCTATTAGAATATTTGAAAAGGAGACTGAGCTGAAACAGTCTACTCCTAAATGAACAATGGATTTCAAATGCTGTAGAACCATGTAATCCTGTAATTCAGTCTTAGTATTGCAACATTCTTCTTTCCAAATGACCGTTATGGTAATCATTGACATTCGGCGACAGGACGTAGCCCAGTGGTAAAGCGCTCGCTTGATGCGCGGTCGGTTTGGGATCAATCCCCGTCGGTGGACCCATTGGGCTATTTCTCGTTTCAGTCAGTGCACCACGACTGGTATATCAAAGGCCGTGGTATGTGCTATCCTGTCAGTGGGATGGTGCATATAAAAGATCCCTTGCTACTAATGGAAAAAGATGTAGCGGGTTTCCTCTCTATGACTGTGTCAAAATGACCATATGTTTGACATCCAATAGCCGATGATTAATAAATAAATGTGCTCTAGTGGTGTATAGTATAAAAACCAAACAAACATCTTGATTGACATTCAAGTAATTGGAGCAATATTTCTGTAAAATATTATTCTCTGCACACTCGTATGTGCATTCTGACGTCCCTTGTTTTTGTAAGCTTAACAAAAACATTAAAAAAATTGGGCATGGTGAACGCCAAACTACAATGGGTAAGTGTATCTCATGATAGCCGTTTTATAATTCAAAATGGCAGCCACAACTGGCTACAATACAAGCTTGGAACAGGTGCGTGTGCAGGAATTTATGCAGGATGGCATGGACTGTAGTAAGCGAACATTTTTTTTTTGGGGGGGGGGGGGGGGGGGTAGAGTCACAAATATATAAACATACATACATACATACATACATACATACATATATTAAAGGGACATTCCTGAGTTTGCTGCAATTTTTAAGATGTTATCGACTAACAGAGACTTTCTAACGATTGTAATTACATATCAAATATATTTTTCTGCATAAAATATTAGTGGCTGTATATTAAACGTGTTTCTGATCGTTCTACTATTTGTACTAGGTTAAATTTCATTTTATTTCCTAAATTATATTTTTTCGTATGTACGAAATTATTTGAAGACAAAATCCAGTTTGGGCTTCTTACAAATATTAAGGCAACCAGAAACACATTGAATATACAGACACTGATATTCTAAACAGGAAAATATATTTAATATGTAAGTTAAATCGTAGAAATATTTTATTTTTCGGAAACATCTTACAATGCAGCAAACTCAGGAATGTCCCTTTAAAATTAGCTTAAATAGGGGGGTCAACGCTCCACCCACCCCCACCCTTGAACACGGACTTGTGAAGACTGCTTGCTTTATTCCCAACTAACAAGCTCTTCAGAACTGATCACATGGGAGTGGGGCGATGTTTTTTATATACCCACAATCCAACAACGTTAAAGGGAATATTCCCAAGTTTGCTGCAATTTTTAAAGATGTTATTGACTAACAGAGACTTTTTAACGATTGTAATTACATATCAAATATATTTTTCTGCATAAAATATTAGTGGCTGTATATTAAACGTGTTTCTGTTCGTTCTAATATTTGTACTAGGTTAAATTTTATTTTATTTCCTAAAATCTTGTTTTTTTCGTACATACGAAATTATTTGAAGACAAAATCCAGGCTTCTTACAAATATTAAGACGACCAGAAGCACATTGAATATACAGACACTGATATTCTAAACAAGAAAATATATTTAATATGTAAGATTAATAGTAAAATATTTTATTAGTCGGAAACATCTTACAATGCAGCAAACTCAGGAATGTCCCTTTAAAAAGAAACCCATATATGCACAAAAAGACGTTGCAGACATACCAATCTAATTAAAATTAGCTCCACTATTACCTGTGGATCTAACAGTAGCCCGTTGGAGCTCATGTGCAGTTGACCTTTCATTTGACCAATCAAAACCGTACTTGCAAAATCATGCCAGTAATTTTTACATGCTCATATACCACTAGAGTTTCGAGCATGTTCGTCCCGGGGCCTGTCTCTGGATAGCCAGGGGCTTGTACCGGGACAGAAAATTAAGCGGACAATTTTGAAATTTACATCCAAAAATTAAATAGTGGGCCTTTAAAATTTTGATGCGCATCTCTAATTAATATAATTAATAAAGAAAATTCTATTCATTAAATTTGGTCGTTAGATTAGATCGGGTGGTAAAAAAGAAATTAGATAAGATCGGTGGCCTGACTCGGGATGGAGGGGGGGGGGGGGGGGGGGGGGGGGGTAGAGTTGAAAATGGGCAGAATTTTGAAAATAGCAATTAGTAAAAAATAAAAAGGATTGACTGCTCGGTCGAATATTTATATAATTTGGAGCATTTTAGAAGGACAGTCCAAAAATAAATAAGAGAAAGAAGAGAGGATCGGACTATTTAATAATATTAAAAAAAGAAAGTAATTTCGACAAAAAACTTTTGAACGGTCTAAAAGTTTAAAGTCCGACCTATATGTCCACGTGAGTGGCCTCGTTAAGACCGTTAGGGTGCACAGCTTGTAGGGACGAGATGGGTTGCATCCCGTCAAGAAAACCCCTAGATTGACAGTCAATAGACGTTGAAGGTGTAGTGCTGTGCTGAAATACAGATCTTGAGAAGCCGGATCCACCTGAACGAGAGACAGAATCAGACTAGGGTATAGTCCAGTCGTCATGGGTTGGTATAGTGGTGCGGACGGGCTCCGGAGGATACGAGATGGTATCACAATAAAACAAAGTAAAGTCTAGAAAGGAGTAGTAGGGGCCGACCCCGCTTCCTATTTCTTCTTAGAGTGTGGCGGTCAATCTTCCAGTGCTGCTAGGACAGGCTCGGACATGTAGAGACTAAACGCGAACAACCGTGGCGTTCTGCAGAATGGCCGTCATACGAGTCACGAAAAAACAAGTCAAGATACTCAGCCGGAGAAATGACGTGGAGGCAAGGAATCTCGCTAAAAAAGAATCCAACCTGGTGGTGCAGGCTGTCGAAACGAGAAGCGTTCCAGCGTTCAATCAGTTCCAATGGCTGCATACATCCCAGTAGAAAACTTCATTTCGCTGACAAAAACAACGAAATGAAGGATCCCCAAGTCGAGCACACGAAAGCACGTGCAGTGTGCACAATCGAAACAAACACGTCTTACCGCGTCGAGCTGCAGACTGGAAATGAGATGTACTGAAAACGATCATTGGGTCTGCCTTTACTGGCCGTAATCCGTAATAGCAGGGTGGTCTTAATACCGGAAAGAATAAGGAAATATTCCGGTCTTTAAAATATTGGTCTGCATAGCTGGGTTTTCTTAGAATCGTGGTGATCGTTAGACGGGATTTCACTGTGTATCTATTTACATTACGTTAAATACGTTACTTTTAATTGGATATAATTATGTTATTCAATCAAATATTTCCTCACATGTAAATATTAATACCTTTATAATACGACATCCAACAATACAAATAGCATGCAACTCGGACATTAAATATGTAAATGATATTTATTTTTTCATAATTACGTCACTGTCTGTGCTCTCTCTCTCTCTCTCTCTCTCTCTCTCTCTCTCTCTCTCTCTCTCTCTCTCTCTCTCTCTCTCTCTCTCTCTCTCTCTCACACACACATAATGATGTAAAACTATTTTGTTTTCGCTGTTGCTGTATCGAGTTACACCTGATGAGGTAATGTGTGTGTTGTTTGTGGAATGCGGATGTTGTGTTTGCGTCGCAGTTGACATTGAAGTCCGCCCTAGCCAGTGACGTCGACCAAGTTTTGTTACCGAGTTAATCAGCGGACTGGGTCAATGAAACTGTGATTACAGGTCATGGGCCCATTTCAAGAAACATTGTAAGTTTACGTCTGCGACTAGCAGTGATTCCGGCTGTACGTTTAGATGTGTTTGACATCTATTTCACGCAGAAATTAACATCACTGAAGAAGATGGTGCATTTTAAGGACAAAAAAAGAAAGAAATATGTGAACTTAAACAATATTAAGTTGTACTGTTATTGGGCCCAGTTGTCTCTATAGTTTCAGGGGTGGGATTTGGCTCAGTCGGTTGAACGCTCACCTAAGGTGCTTTGCGTCGCAGGATCGAAGCACCTCAGTTGATCCGTTCAGCTGATTGTGTTGTTTCTCGTTCCAGCCAATGCGCCACAACTGGTCAAAGGCCGTGGTATGTGCTATCCTGTCTGTGGGGAAAGTACATATAAAAGATCCCTTGCTGCTTTAAGAAAATGTAGCGGGTTTCCTCTATTGACTACGAGTCAGAATTACCAAATGTTTGACATCCAATAGCCAGTACTTACTTAATCAATATGCTCTAGTGGTGTCGTTAACCAAAAACAAACTATAGTTCCAGTATTTACATATTGATTTCAGAGAATTGTAATAACATTAATCACTAATGCACAATCAATTCAATTCTTTGTTATTGTAAGCTTTACAGTTAATAGATATAATACATAATACATATCCATAAAAATGATAGCGATAATGGTGAAGGATTTGGAGAATGTAAATAAAAATGTCCAACTTATCAACAATGTTTTACAACTAAATGCTTTAAGCAAGTATTTCCCCAAATTATAAACTGCTTTCTTACTTCTCTATGCTTTAACACGGATGCTTTAACACGGATGCTTTAACACGGATGGTTTAACCCAATAATACTTCTGGGTCGGAACATAGCCCAGTGGTAAAGCGCTCGCTTGATGCGCGATCGGTCCCCTTCGGTTGGTCCATTGAGTTATTTCTCGTTCCGACCAGTGCACCACGACTGGCATATCAAAGGCCGTGGAATGTGCTATCATGTCTGTGTGATGGTGCATATAAAATATCCCTTGCTGCTAATGGAAAAATGTAGCGGGTTTTCTCTCTGAGACTATATGTCAGAATTACCAAATGTTTGACATCCAATAGCCGATGATTAATAAATCAATGTGCTCTGGCGGTGTTGTTAAACACAACAAACATTATTCGTTCTTCTTATGCTTGTTTCTCAATCCTGTAAATGTACAATATAGTAAAAGTTAAAATTCATTTTTAATCTCTCCACCATTACATGACATACAAAATCGTTCTGAGCTGTCAGTATTGTTATATCTCTCAGTCTGAATTACCAGATCTCGGTGGATCCATTCAGCTGATTGGATTTTTTCTTGTTCCAACCAGTGCACCACAACTTGACAAAGGCCGTGGTATGTGTTTTCCAGTCTGTGAGAAAGTGCATATAAAAGATCCCTTGCTGCATTAGAAAACAAATGTAACGGGTTTTCTCTGATGACTACGAGTTACAATTAAAAAAATGTTTGACATCCAATAGCCGATGATTAATTAATCGATGTGCTCCAGTGGTGTCGTTAAACAAAACAAACTTATTGCAGTTTTCAGATTGTGTACAGATAACCTGTCTTTAGTTATGGATCTTTGATAGATAATTGGAATAGATTTGGCCAAGTTATACTGGATGGTTACACCATCAAACCGCGGTTAAAACATTCATGCATGGGGGAAAAAAGATGTAGTATTGTAAAGAATACCAGAATAATATCAAAACGAAAACGAAATTAGTTTGTTATAAGGCGCAGTGGTTAAGCCATCGGACTACAGCCTGTTAGATACAGGGTTCGCAGCCCGGTACCGGCTCTAACCCAGGGCGAGTTCTTAAGGACTCAATGGGTAGGTGTAAGGCCACTACACCCTCTTTTCTCTCACTAGCCACTAACCAACTAACAACTAACCCACTGTCCTGGACAGACAGCCCAGATAGCTGAGGTGTGTGTCCAGAACAACGTGCTTGAACCTTAATTGGATATAAGCACAAACAAAAGTTGAAACGAAATAAACTAAGCAAACAAAAATAAAACTTTTACATAATGTATGTATGTATGTATATATGTATGTATGTATGTATATGTGTATTCGTATTCATATATGTGTGCATGTTTGTATGTGTGTGTGTGTGTGTGTGTGGAGGGGGGGGGGTGCGTAAATATATATATATATATATATATATATATATATATATATATATATATATATATATATATATGTGTGTGTTCATTTTAAGGTATGGTTGTTTAGTTGGACTTTTAACACACATTCGTATATACTTGTATAAATAATACACCCCAACGTAAACAACCATACCGTTCATATTTCTGTATACCGTACCTAAAAAACTT
>NC_054701.1:70807860-70857860 GCF_016097555.1 Gigantopelta aegis
AATCTGTGCATTGATTCAATACAGCGATACGAACCAACAACTTACCAGCTATGGCCTATAGCTAACCACAGTGCTGCCAAGGTCAAGTCTGCGTTCAACAACAGCAATCAGTGCTAAACGCTTACAAATTGACTGGTTCCCAGTGTTTCCATTTGGCTTAAACTAGTTTAGCTGACCCTTTTCCTCATCTGTTGGCTGAACTAAACTCATGTGCCCAGAATTTGTTGTTTGTTTGGGTTTTTTAAAGAAAAAAAGAAAAACGAACAGAAGAAAAATCTAGGTTGCATTCCAAAGACTTTAAGTATGTCTACACTGATTGCATGTCTTTGGGTCATCCGAATTAACAATATCACGTGAACGTACCTGACTAAAGCATTGAAGTAAGTACAGGAGATTTGTCTAGGATTACCGATCTGGCAGTAGCGAGCACGCTCCAAGAAGCAAACACTTCTGTTTGCACCAATCGTCTGTGTTTGTTCTGCTTGGTATACATGTATTTATATTTATCGCTGCAAGTCTTGGAAAATAACCGACAAAATTTAAATGGTAACACATGGGAAACTTTTTATTTTCTTTCATTTTATTGAAAATTGTACCTTTAAACTGAGTCAGGTATGCTAGTTAAATTCTGTAAGCGACAAATATACAAGCAACAAAGTCAAGGACATGATAATGTCTTTATTTTTATGTGTTTGTTTTTAAAATAAACAGAGGGAGAGAGAGAGAGAGAGAGAGAGAGAGAGAGAGAGAGAGAGAGAGAGAGAGAGAGAGAGAGAGAGAGAGAGGAGGGGGGAGGGAGGGAGAAAGAGAGAGAGAGCTAGTCAGGGAGCTGACCGTATTCGTATGAAGGTCATCACTTCTGCAGAAAAAATATGTCATGGATTGTACTTTTGAGTATAACTTCTGTTTAAACTACCCGATGGTATTCTTCCACCAACAAAGGTGAAAATGGAAGAAAAAAAAAGGAAATAAAAATCCACTGTGAAAAAACCTTTTGAAAAAGACGAAAAGGTATTCATGAAGATTCACAAAAGCCAAAAATTTACTAAAAGTACGGAGAAAAAACATCGGTTTGAAAAATGAAAAACGTATTACGTGTATATGAAGATTCACACACACACACACACACACACACACACACACACACACACACAAACACACACACGCACACGCACACGCACACACACACACACATCACGATAAGTACAAAGAAACAAACCGCTTTAAAAACACCATCTCACAAAAAACGTATTATATGGAAAGAAAACACCTATAAAATCTATAATAATTGTCTTAATGTTTTTTCTTTTTATCTTCTGTTCATCGACAGGTCAGGTCAGAGTGTTTAACGTGCACATTCAGAGCAAGCTGTTGTAGCGCACGCCTGTCCTGGGCACAGGTGCAGGCCTCGGCCGGCTCCTCCGTCCAGGACAGGAAAAGGTGTCATCGACCGATGTGTTTTGCTTTGATTTGTCCTTAGGTATCATGTGACACTAGTTAACTAAAGTCACACATAAACTATGGCGTACACTGTAACACCAATGCGCATTATCATATCTCAGTCAGCGAGATGTCCACAGGTTGTCCTGACAGTGAGGTCATCGTCCTGCTACGCTCTGGCCATCCTTGAGGCACATTTCTTAGACAATAAGTTTTTCTTTCGATTTACTACCCGCAAGCCACCCTTGACATTAAATGTCTCACTGTTGTCTAAAGAGGCCACTTCAAACCTATGTCCCGAAGTCGCTAGTGACCTCGCCATTTCTCACTAATTAAGACCCAGCGTTGAGCTAATTAGTTTGCTAGCCGTGGAAAACGTGTCACGTAAGCTTTGGCCAATGGCAAGATGGCGGATGGCAAAGAGGCAAGACTCTTTCTCGGTTAGCGTTTTTCCCTATTGATCTTTTTCACGTTGCAGTCAATTACAAACGGCTCGCAGTGCAAAATGTCTCGCCTGCTTCATATCTGTGACATGCGAATTCGACCTTGACCTTGTTGCATGTACGAAAGCAAATGACCAATGATGATCCAACACCTAGTTAGTCACATCGTGCCAGTTTTCTTAGTTCGTTGATAATTACTAATTACTATTTTGTAAAGAACAAGGTTCGACTAGCTTTGTTCGTTCTACCTTGACTCTTGCCATGACATGAAGGCAATAACAATTGTTGTTATTAAGTTCAGCACGACAACATATAATAATAATGCCGACATACGCTGACAAATCAATGGAAGATACACGAGTAGAGTACCCTAGCTGTGTACATTTTACGAAAGGTGTAACTATGGGTTATTCCTTACATATATCTCGTAGCTTTTTGACGAATCGCAGTTCTAACACACCTAGGAACTTTTGTTAAGTAATCATTAAAAAAATGGGTGTCTAGTTGTTGTTTTTAATATGTTTTCGTTCAAAGCAAAAGTGTCTGAGACAACTAAGATTACATTGGAAAAACACCGGAACATTTTAAATTCCAACTCTTTGGTGTCTATATGGCTAACACACACACACACACACACACACACACACACACACACACACACACGAGGGACGAGAGAGAAAGACAAGCAGAGAGAGAGAGAGATAGAGAGAGAAACAGAGACAGAGAGACACAGAGAGAGAGACAGAAACAGAGAGTGAGATAGAGAGGGGAACAGAGTTAGATTGAGATGGGGAGAGAGACAGAGTTGAGATACAAACAGCGACAGAGAGAGGGGGCGGGAGCAGAGGGAATAGACACCTCCTGCCGCCACGTGCCCACTCTTAGGAAAACACAAAAAGGAAACGTTTACAGGCACTTTCTAGACAAGACAGTAGATACCACTGCCTTTAATACGCCAGACCCAGGTCTCTAGTTGAGGCATGAAAACAAAAAGAAAAAGAAAAGACGATAAATCCTATATATTATACGTCTCCGCACCTCCTGCAGCCTCGTGTAACAATGCACATTTAGCATTTAACAGCAGCGTTACATCGAATAATACTTCAGTTACTTCCCTCCGTCATGTTATCACTATCACGCGTACTGGACGATCAGCCGACTCTTAAACGATTCCCATCTCAAATGATACACTTACACCATTATCCAACAGTTGGCTACATGGCAAAGAAGACATGGGAAAGGCAGATACGAACTGTCTCATTAAGTTCAGAAATCGAACCATAGGGTAAACGTGCAGTGATCAAATCCCCATCTTCTTCTTCTTCTTCGTTTTCTTTCTCCTTCTACTACAAGACCAGACGCCAACTCACGAGTGTAATCATGGCGAAAACACTTTGGCAAAACAGTGAGCGCTTATATGGCTCTCCAATTTCCGGTGATGGCGGCTCCGTGACCCTTTGCAACCAGAGTGACATGGAACGGAGGTAATTGGCACTGGATAATATACCGATCACTCAGACGGAGACAGACAGGCCCGAGGCAGAATTGTGTGACTTTTCCTGATAATCTGGTAGTTAGGGCGTTAATAGTACACGTAGAGCGAAACGAACAGTCTGCCCAATAACACATAGCTCATTTAGCACTAGGAAGCTGATAAAACAAAACGTATTTGATGCGTACAGATATAAAAGTACAGAGATATAGTCTTGTTTTTAAATTCCGGGGTTGGTGGATGGATGGGTGGGGTGGGGACAGGAGCTGTTCTTTTGTTGGTTTTGTTTTGTTGTTGTATTTCTTTCTTTCTTTCTTTCTCTCTTTCTTTTCTTTACGATCAATTCCTTTTGCCGATAATGTTAACTTTTGTTTAGCAATAAAACAGCTGAACTGTTTTTCGTTTACATTTGGAAACTATTTTGACTGGTTCCCAAAGTGGTCGTTCAGTTTAACGTGAAGCGCAAAACCAGTCTAACGGACGTTTTTCTGTTTGGTCTGAGTGAACACAGCCCCAATATAAGAAGCGTATCAAACCACCCAGGCGGTACACCAATACAACGTGTGGCACCTCACATTTATTGTACCTGCATTAAAATGGGAGGTCACATACCATTTAAGAGATTTAATTAATTATTTATTAGCAACCCTCATTCTTGCTAGAAAATCGCAGCTCCATTTATTATTATTATTATTATTATTATTATTATTATTATTATTATCATTATTATTATTATTAGTAGTAGTAGTAGTAGTAGTAGTATTTATTATTATTATTATTATTATCATTATTATTATTATTATTAGTAGTAGTAGTATTTATTATTATTATTATTATTATTATTATTATCATTATCATTATTATTATTATTAGTAGTAGTAGTAGTAGTAGTAGTAGTAGTAGTAGTAGTATTATTTATTATTATTATTATTATTATTATTATTATTATTATTATTGTTATTTATTTATTTGCATAAATAATCATTGTCACATATTACTACCAATCAGAGTTGCTGCTGTTTTTAAATATTTAACACAGAGCTTTCTTCCTTGTGGTACCTTGCCACGTGGAATAGTGGACGCAGTGTGGAAGCCGTCACTGGGACAGGAACCCAACACCTCTAACCCACCACACGCAAGGCGCAGCATCTAGGGCGGGACGTGGCCCAGTGGTAAAGCGCTTGCTTGATGCGCGGTCGGTCTAGGATCGATCCACGTCGTTGGGCCCATTGAGCTATTTCTCGTTCCAGCCAGTGCACCACGACTGGTACATCAAAGGCCGTGGTATGTGCTATCCTTTCTATGGGATGGAGCATATAAAAGATCCCTTGCTACTAATGGAAAAAAATGTAGCGGGTTTCCTCTCTAAAACTATATGTCAAAATTACCAAATGTTTGACATCCAATAGCCGATGATTAATAAATCAATGTGCTCTAGTGGTGTCGTTCAACAAAACAAACTCTCTAATTAACATCTGGGCATATGATGTCGTTATATTTCTTTCTTTGGCTGTTTTCATCTATAATTCTTCTTTCATTCCTTCTTTTTCCTTTCTTTTCTTTGTTGCTGTTGTTCTTTCTTTTTGTCTTTCTTCCTTTTTCCTTTTTGAATATTCCTATTTATTTTCTTTCTTTCTTTCGTTCGTTCGTTCGTTCGTTCGTTCGTTCTTTATTTCTTTTCTTTCTGTATTCATTATTCCTTTGTTTATATTTTCTTTTTTCTTTAAATTCTTTTTCTCTCTTTTTGTTTTTCTACGAGTAGAGTATCAGACTAGGGTATAGTCCAGTCGTCATGGGTTGGTATAATGGTGCGGATGGGCCTGACTCCGGAGGATACGAGATGGTATCACTATACAGCAAGGTAAAGTCTACAAAAAGAGTAGTAGGGGCCGACCCCGCTTCCTATTTCTTCTTAGAGTGGGGCGGTCAATCTTTCAGTGCTGCTAGGACAGGCTCAGACATGTAGAGACTAAACGCGAACAACCGTGGCGTTCTGCAGAATGGCCGTCATACGAGTCACACAAAAAAAAACAAGTCAGCATAGTCAGACGGAGACATGACGTGGAGGCGAGGAATCTCGCTAAAAAAGAATCCAACCTGGTGGTGCAGACTGTCGAAACGAGAAGCGTTCCAGCGTTCAATCAGTTCCAATGGCCGCATACATCCCAGTAGAAAACTTCACTTCGCTGACAAAAACAACGAAGTGAAGGATCCCCAAGTCCAGCCGAGAAAGCACGTACAGTGTGCACAAGCGAAACAAACACGTCTTACCGCGTCGAACTCCAGACTGGGAATTTGAACATTCGGGATTATGCCGAGGGTATACGAAAGGATTCGGGTGAATTACGAAATATGCCGGAAACAAATTTCAATATAAAATTTTATATAAAATTCGTTTTAAGACGAAAAAACCCACAAACAAACGTGATGGTATAGTCATAAAATCAGTTTATACTAGTATACAATCCAGAGTTTATTACTGCACTTTTCCCCCTGTTTTTTACAGTGTTGAAATAGATCAACAAGTTCGCGTATTGCATAAATAGTCTCGCCCAATATTTTTAGAATTTGTATGCTCCCGAATAACGCTACAAAAGGCGAAGTGTAATTGGTCGATATTTAAATTGTTATCTATAGATGAAATGTCACCTGCACATGGGAGTCCACGCAATGCTGTTAGATCTACTGGTGAGACCAGTAGAGCTAATTTTAATCAGATTGCAGACATACTTGGCAAAAATAATAATTACGTTGCCCCCAGCCCACCTACACGATTGTGATAAAGTTTTACACTTCTAAATGTATATATGGTTGCTGTACTATGCTATATTATTGATGTCAGTGATTTGAATTAATGGGATGCATTTTATTTGTTTTCAGGCCTTTACTAAAAATTTCTAAAATCGATGGTGAAGCAGATGACTAACAAGATCGATCTGCGCCTTCTACAGATGTCTGGGCGTTGAGAAAATCCTGTACATAATATTATGACTTTTATACGCACACTACGATGTATAGGAATAAAATAAAGTAAACTGACATTTTTATTGTGTTTGTTGTTTGTGGTGTTTAGACATTCTAATATAACTAAAATATCTTAAGCTAAACGTTTAGTGTTCTTTTTGTTGAAAATCGTATATTGGTTACTCATGTCTCGATTTTTCTCAATTACATTCGCAAAGTATTAAACAATAAATGGAAAGATGAGTTGATACCGGCCTCGGTGGTGTCGTGGTTAAGCCATCGGACATAAGGCTTGTAGGTACTGGGTTCGCAGCCCGGTACCAACTCCCACCCAGAGCGAATTTTAACGACACAATGGGTAGGTGTAAGGCCACTACACCCTCTTCTTTCTTTGTAACCACTATCAACTAATAACTAACCAACTGTCCTGGACAGACAACCCAGACAGCTAAGGTGTGTGCCCAGGGTAGCCTGCTTGAACCTTAATTGGATGTAAGCACGAAAATAAGTTGAACTGAAATAAATGAAAGGAGTTGATTTTTATTTATAATATGCTGGCTTGACAATGTCCCTGTGCTAGTTTATACTGAACTACTGATGGATTGACTGGTTGATTGATTGATAGCGAGCTTGAACCTAAAATGATATAAGTATGAAAATTAATCAGAAAAACATTTACAATCTGATATAACGACTATAGTAACATTTAGCTATTCTAACAGAGGGCGGGACGTAGCCCAGTGGTAGGGCGTTCGCTTGATGCGCGGTCGGTCTAGGATTGATCCCCGTCGGTGGACTATTGATCGTTCCAGCCAGTGCTCCATATCTGGTGTAACAAACGCCGTGGTATGTACTATCATGTCTGTAGGATGGTGCATATAAAAGATCCCTAATTGCTAATCAAAAAGAGTAACCCATGAAGTGGCAACAGCGGGTTTCCTCTCTCAATATTTGTGTGGTCCTTAACCATATGTCTGACGCTATATAACCGTAAATAAAATGTGTTAAGTGCGTCGTTAAATAAAACATTGCCTTCCTTCCTTCCATTCCAATAGAAACCTCGCGGGAGGTTCAAGTCAGAAGGAACATCCACGCAAGATGCGATGGCATCAGTGTATAGTTGAAAGCCTGGTTCAAGTCTACCATTTAACAGTTAAAGTCATAGAGCCTAGTTTGCTCCCGTGAAAGTAGACACTAAGTTGGGTTAATCTACAAACATGTTACTGTATCACACCTGAATAAACTTACAACGAAGTGAAACATGAGTATGTGATGATGAAGCGGGGAGGAAATACTCTTTAAAATAAACTAGAGTTCGTATCCATATTTTGTTTTATTCCTCATGGGTACGTGCGTTTTTAGAATTATGAAAACTATGTATTTTGTTGGCATCAGAGACACCAAGATTACCATACACACTTCTGAAATACGGAAATGGATATTATAAAAATATGACTAATTTAAATAATAAAAATGGCTTTAATAGTGAAAAATAAGCCGTAGCGTTTAACAAAATAGTGTCTGTCACTTTAAAGGGACATTCCTGAGTTTGCTGCAATTTTTAAGATATTATCGACTAACAGAGATTTTTTAACGATTGTAATTACATATTAAATATTTTCTGCATGAAATATTAGTGGCTGTATATTAAACGTGTTTCTGATCGTTCTAATATTTGTACTAGGTTAAATTTCATTTTATTTCCTAAAAAAAAAAAAATGTTCGTACGTACGAAATTATTGAAGACAAAATCCAGTTTGGGCTTCTTACAAATATTAAGACGACCAAAAACACATTGAATATACAGACACTGATATTCTAAACAAGAACTATTTTATTAGTCGGAATCATCTTATAATGCAGCAAACTCAGGAATGTCCCTTTAAAGATCGCCAGTGTCCATGACGGCATTGTGTCATTGAACAACATCAAGATAGAATCGTCCAACTGATGTACCTGCGTGACAGATTTAAACTGCATGTCAGACGAGTCACGGCTTGCCCTACAGTTCAACGATCCTAGAATCTGTATCTGTCGTCGTCCAAGTAAGAGATTTGGAGATGCCAACGTCAGACAGTGTCCCAGATACGGCGGAGAGACATTGGTGATGTGGAGTGGGATTTCTGTGCACTGCATTATTCCTCTATACACCATCCAAGGAAACGTGATTAGTATCAGGTATAGGGTCAATGTATGGCGGAGACACGTTGGTGATATGGAGTGGGATTTCTGTGCACTGCATTTTTTTTCTCTGTACATCATCCAAGGAAACGTGATTTGTATCAGGTATAGGGACAGGTATCAGATATAGTGGCAGGTATCAGATATAGAGACAAGATATTGGGAGACACATTGGTGATGTGGAGTGGGAATTGTGTGCACTACAGAACTCCTCTGGACATCAGCCAAAGAAACGTGATAGGTATCAGGTATAGAGACAATATTTCTGTCTTTTAGTGTTCCGTCATTTCGCTAAATTGCTCATGGTGCGCTTTTTTTTAAGAGAACAATGCTAGACCACACCGTTCCAGGGTTGCAACAGATTTCCGTATGGATTGGCCAGTAATCTCACCAGATTTGACACCTAATTAACATGCCACGAGGAAGTTGGGCAGATAGATGATTGATAGACAATCACAGGGTACCTGCACATATTCCAGATGTCTAGTCGACAGCATGCGACGACGCTGTATTAACTGTGTACAAGCTAGAGGTGGTTTCACTCATTTTTTAAAATGGTTTTGTTGTGTGGGACACTGCAATTTGTTTCTGACCCCTGGCCACTCACAAGTGGTTTTAAAAATGTGCCACGTGTCTCCAGTGCTGCTGATTTCCATGCTGTTTGTACACATAATTGACCAGATATTAGTTCTATAAATTTTGCACTCATCAACATACTGTATGCTAAAACTGACAAGACATTAAATTATATGACCTTAACTTGTTTTGAGTAGTATACATTGCCTCTCCCCCTTCCCTCCTTTGGACGGCGAATTAATATATCATTGGCCACTCCAGATACATAAGTCTTCCCATGCCTATGAAATTCGATATTTTGAGTACATTTGTAAAGGTCTTATTTTTTGCACTTTAAAATATGGATTCATTCGTATCTACGCATGGTGATCACCCAGATAACACATACGATATACTTTGGTATCATTAAAGAATTTTGTTTGTTGTACACCCTCCACTCCTCCATCCCTGTAGACAATTGTGGTGTTGATGGTGAACTACAAGAGTTATCGACCCTATCAGTGAACAAGGAAGATTAGCTCGCTCTCTCTCTCTCTCTCTCTCTCTCTCTCTCTCTCTCTCTCTCTCTCTCTCTCTCTCTCTCTCCGCACGCACCCTCCCATCACCTGAACACATGCACACGCACACATACACACAGTACATGTCCACCTCGAATTACAAATGTTTCTTCATCACCATTGCTAAAGGAAGTAAAATAAATTTATAACGATACGGTCTTTTATTTGAACACAAATTACAACATACTCTCACCCATTTTTTTAGTACCTCGAAACAATTGAAAGCAGTGTAGTCTTCGTGAAGTTTACTGTGATATTTTCAAAGGTCAGAAAAGCTCCGCCTGAGTGTGGGGATGAGCGTGGGGTGAGGATTACCACTAGGAAATAAAGCATTGAAGTATCGATAAACTATCATTGAGGACGATAACAACACAAGCTACAGAGTATATTATTGTTAAAACAATTTTATTATTCGTGAGTAGTTGTTATATTGACAATATCTCCATCTCTTCTTCTGTCTATATATCGAACATGAATCAGTGAGTCGGCCTGTATATATGCATTAACACAAACATATTCCAACAATAAAACACAAATGATATAAATATATAAAAGTTTGAAAATACACTATCTAATATGAATGACAAAACTGTATTCCGTGATCAAAATCGTATCTCTGTACAAGGCAGAGTCGAAAGGATTCTTTAGGAAAAGTCGTTATTGCTTTCATGATCTATCAGGTCCTCGTTAGTAGGAGGACTGCCACTCCCTAGTAGATAAGTAAAAGTGTTGTATCCCTCCTGAATATTCCCCTGCGCGTGCTGTAACCTGACCGTGGTGCAGGGGTGTAACATTCTCTTTGAGAATGGCCAATACAGCACAAATTGAAGTTTAGAGTAAAATTCAGTATCCGTAAAATTCTGTGATATTTGTATTTGTATTTTTGCACAGTTCTTTACACTGTTTTTGTTTAAACCTTGAATTTTTATATTGATGTTGATCATCACTTTATTTATTTGCATTACCATAGTTTGACACCCAATAGCCGATGTATTTTTCGCGCTGGGGTGTCGTTAAACATTCATTCATTCATTCATTCATTCCCTCCTGAATAGCATGTAAGAGGACTGCCATTCTCGAGACAGATCTTAGAAAACCCAAACTTGCACAGGATAGAGTTCAGTGGAATAGACACAGTTGGTTTAAACAATATTTATTTCTGTTTATATTAACAGATGGGACTGGTCAACAGGCATAGCCTATATAAAGACCTTTCCCTACATTATAGAATTGAAATATTAACAGGTCAACATGGACAGTTTAGAAAGTACAAGATATACATTTAATGTTGAAGAATATAAAACTATTGTATATTTAACCTGTCAAAATGTAAATATTTATATATAGATTAGAACTAAGAGACAAGAAGAATAAAGAAGGTAAACGGTTTTATCAGTCAAAACGTTTGCTTTCAGCAATGAAATTGTGATTTGCTTTGCAGATGAGACTGTTTTTTCTTGTAGTGTTAAATTGGGATCGCCATATATTAATGTGTTGATATTTAACTTTAAATGGTTTAACCTGGAGATACAGTTGTCATTGCATGCACTCACGAATCACTGTAAAACCAGTGATGATATCAGGTGTTCGTGAAAGGTTTTTTTAATTATTCATTTAACTTTAAACGGTATCGTTTCACACATTCTAATAATAAATTAAAACAATGCCGATAATTACGATAATAAGTTGAAACATAAATGTACTTTATTATTTACAGGACTTAGATTAAGTCATTATTGTTTTCCTGACATACTATTATTGTGAAAAATCACTTACTGACAGTTAGTGGACCATAAACAAGGGTTGATATCAATATATATCTTTTTATTTAACTTTTAAAAACAATTCATAATCATACTTTTAATACAATAACTATACATAACAGATTCAATGTCTATAAATAAATATATAAATGTGAAATGTATACACAAAATACTAATAACAATACGAATACTAGTCCTGTCCTTAAACAAAATCCTAAAAGCAGTATTCAAAATACAGAAAGAAAGTCCACGCCCACAATATATGGACATTATAAATTTAAAATCTATACAGTCGGACCTCGTTATCTCGATCTCTGTTAACTCATTATCCAAGGAAATCAGGAGATCGGGAAATGGTTCCACATCATTTTCACCAAAAGGCTAGTTTCAACTCAATCCACCGTTATCTCAATCTCGGGCCATTTTGTTCGTTCCCTTCAACATCGAGATAACAACGTTTGACTGCATATATATATATATATATATATATATATATATATATATAATTAATCTTGAATAAACTGTGACATATAGATCAGAATTTTACAAACTTATCATAATTGCAACAAGATATCAATATTGCACTGGGTACCATGTTCACACACAGCTCCAAAGACTGGTCCACCATCTTCAGGGCAGACGTCTGATGTGGGAGTTCCGCAAAACTGTCTTTGTCTCTTACAAACTGACCGGCCTCGGTGGCGTCGTGGCAGGCCATCGGTCTACAGGCTGGTAGGTACTGGGTTCGGATCCCAGTCGAGGCATGGGATTTTTAATCGAGATACCGACTCCAAACCCTGAGTGAGTGCTCCTCAAGGCTCAATGGGTAGGTGTAAACCACTTACACCAACCAGTGATCCATAACTGGTTCAACAAAGGCCATGGTTTGTGCTATCCTGCCTGTGGGAAGCGCAAATAAAAGATCCCTTGCTGCCTGTCGTAAAAAGAGTAGCCTATGTGGCGACAGCGGGTTTCCTCTAAAAACAGTGTCATAATGACCATATGTCTGACGTCCAATAGCCGATGATAAGATAAAAAATCAATGTGCTCTAGTGGCGTCGTTAAATAAAACAAACTTTACTTACAAACTGCTCGTTCCAAATAGTGCATCACGACTGATATAACAAAGGGCGTGGTATGTGCTATCCTGTATATGGGATGGTACATATAAAAGATCCCTTGCTACTAATGGAAAAAATGAAGCGAGTTTCATCTGTAAGACTATATGTTTAAATTACAAAATGTTTGACATCCAATAGCCGATGATTAATAAATCCATGTGCTCTAGTGGTGTAGTTATACAAAACAAAGTTACATGCTGCAAACAATCATCAAACAGAAGTATCAAATGTTTCAAAAATGATAACATGAGTGGCTGTGGCTTTGTATAAATACCCAACACTGATCCAGGGTTTAGTACAGAAGGACGCGGAGGTAAATACCGAAAATAATCATCTGACTGTTTTCCTAATTGGCTTATTATCCTGGCAGGAGAACTGACATTCCAGCATAATAGATATATACTACATATATTGGGCCGGTCTGCTGTGGCTTTATTATCTATTTTTTTACAAATCATAAAATTCGATGAAGATTGTTGTAATCTAACTAATCGGTGTCTCCACTGTTTGTACCTCAGATCAAACAGCCCATGCAGAGGGTATACATGAGTTGTTCAATATAGTAACACACACGCACGCACACACGCGCGCGCGCGCATGCACATACACACACACGCAAACACACACGCGCATACACACACATACAGACATACAAACACACACATGCACACACACACACACACACACGCACACAGACACACACAGACACAAACACACACATGTACACACACACACACGCACACACAGACACACACATACACATACACACAGACACGCACATACACGCACACGCAAACACACACGCATACACACACACGCACACAGACATACAGACGCACATACAACACATACACACACACACACAGAAACACAGACACACACATGCACTCACACACACATACACATACACACATACACATACACAGACACACATACACACAAACTCACACACACACACACACACACGCACACACACACACACACACTTATGGGCCTTCCGCACTATTCCCCTATGCAAACATATTTTAAATAAAATAGTATTGTGTGGGTGGATTAACACATCTCCCCCCCCCCCCCATCCCTTACACCGCCCATGTGATCAGTTCTGAAGCAGGCGTAAATTAAATTGTGCACTGAGTTCACTGTTGTGTTCTGATTTTAATAACACATGTAAGTGCTGATATATTATTGACAGATAACAGAGGCCAAGGATTGCGTCTCTCAAATGTCAGGAAAGGAGGTCAGCAGCTGCACCAGTCTGTATCACAACCTTCTAGTCACCAATGTAAAGCAGACGTCCAAACACACAGGATTATTATTCCTTCACAAAGATGATGAAGTCAGTTGCGATTGCCCTGGTTGTGATCTTGGTCGTCAGCGTTGAAAGGGCGTTGTGTGAAGATGACAGAACAGTTGTCCGTAAGTTGTATTAGACTTAAAGGGACATACCCTAGTTTTTAAACATTAAGGTATATTTTATTACTATTAGAGCCGGTTTTTTATAACTAAAGTCATATTTTACTTAGATTTTATTGTTTAGATTATCCATTTCCGTACATTCAAAGTGTTCTTAGTCATCCTGGTGTTTTTAATATCACAAAATGCATTTCTCATATTTTTAAAAACGCACATGCGTCTGAGAAGTAAGATATGGAGTCGAGTTTTAGTCTATTTTTAGAGGGTATTGCGCCATTTCAAAATCAGAGACTCATGTTCCACTTAATTGTAACTTTATCCAAATGTGTTGCAGGTTTGTAGATTAACTAAACATAGTGTTAATTTTCATGGGCTGAAACTAGGGTATGTCGCTTTAAGAGTATTTTTACATGCCACTGTACCACTAAGATTTCAGGCATGTTATTAGAATTAATTAATAAATGAATGTTTGACGACACCCTGGCACAAACATAATACATTAGCTATTGGGTGTCAAACAATGGTAAATTATACCAGTTGTTTCACGACGTATCTAACGAGCGATAGCTAGTAATAGAGTTTGCGTATTTTGTCAACTTGGAGAGATTAAACATGAGTTTCATTGTGTATTATGTTGTCCATTTTGTAATGATTTAAGAGTTTATTAAACATTATTATAGGGTGCATCCATCTATGTGCAAATTAATACAGTTGCTAAGTACAAATAATATTAACGATTTGTGTAATTCAGGTAAATATCTATTGAAAGTATTAAAAAAAACGTTAAACCTATGTCATTGTTACTTAGAGACAAAGTCGAATTGAACATGTTCTATTATATTCTCCTTTGATTGTAATAATGCTATTTTTATTTTACATCATGTTATTTGTATTTATAACTGTTAGCAGTTTTTGCTCAGCTTCAATAAATACATTTTTAAATAACGCGTTTTAAGATAAATGGTCCAACCTGTGCGCCACAACTGGCCAAAGGCCTTTGTATGTGGGGAAATTGCATATAAAAGAACCCTTGCTGCTAATTAAAAAAAAAGTAGCGGGTTTCCTCTGATGAAGTACAACTAACACAGGAGAGAGTTCATCGGAATACGTCTGACATTCTATAGCCGATGATTAATTAATCAATGTGCTCTAGTGGTGTTGTTAAACAAAACAAACTTTAAAAAAAGGATAAATTCTGTCTAAAGGTCAGGAGTGTAGTAGTCTATTTCAAAAACACAGTAGGTTTTTGAAAAAAAGGTTAAACGTCTTTTTCCAACTAAAATTTGCTATCTTTTGAAGCCGCACCCCCTCCTTAGAAGAATCCAGCCTCCGGCCCTGTTTAACATGACAATACGACGTTGTGTCAGTATACGTAGGCACTGAGAGTTTTAAACACCGGCACAGTACTACTGAATTACGAAAACATCTATGTTGTTTCGGAATTAGATAATAATACATGAGTGGCCGTTAGATACCATTTAAAATGTATTTAATGAGCGAAAGCGAGATTGATACGTTTTTAAACAACAAGTTGTGAGATAAATGGTATCTAACGGACACGAATATATTATTCTATTTCTTACATATCCTCAAAAACCAGGTCTTAAGCATATTTTAAGATCTTTATCGACTAAAAGATATTTACGACCCTTTGCACTTGTAGCTGTCTCATGCGTCACAGACACATGATTGCCAGGCTAACTATACGTCACAGTGTAATCGATTTCCACCGTGCTGTTTTTTATTGGACGTGTGGCTTTGGTGAACAAGGACCTAATTCACTAAACTCTCGCAACTTTGCGATCTCGCAGTGCAATGCTAAAATACTTGCAAAGAGAATGCTTTGTTGTCTAGCAGAGCCTAAGAGACCTTTGTGAATAAGGCCCCTGGTCATCACCCAGGAGCAGCCAACTGTATGTCTTGAAATTGTTAACACACGTACGTGTGTAAACAACCATGTGTTATTAAAAATAACACATGGTGTTCTCACCAACAGATATGTAAGAAATGTGCTTCACAACAATTTGAGAATGTAATTATTTGTAATGACAGTCACTTACACCAGGCTCCTCTGGTTCTGGAGCATTTTTTGTTCATTCATTTCAACTTATTTTCGTGCTTATATCCAGTTAAGGTTCAATCACGCTATCGTGGGAACATACCTCAGCTATATGGGCTGTCTTTCCAGGAAAGAGGATTAGATCTTAGTTGTTAGTGAGAGAGAAGAGGATAGTGGTCTTACACTTACCCACCGAGTCGTTAAAATTCGCTCTGCGTGAGAGCCGGTACCGGGCTGCGAACCCAGTACGTACCACCTTTATGTCCAATGGCTTAACAACGACACCACCGAGGCCGGTGCAATTTTTAAAATGATATTTAATTGTTTTAATTATCTTAAAAACACAACAATAGAGACCGGCTACATCCTCCTGTAGCCATTCTTAGTACACTGGCAATTTGGTTTTGAACAAATAAATAAATAAATTTGGGTAGAATCTTGACAACAACAACAACAACAACAACAACCAAAACCACAAGAAGTCTGGATATAGGCGCATAAACAGTACCCTATATCAGTAAAATGACAAATGGCATCACTGCATACTATGTAAACATATGCCCCTGGCCCTGGTCAGAGACTGTGCTTGAACATTAAACTGATATAATAACGTTTATTCCCGACATCTGACCTGACAGTCATTTGCTCGCCGATTTGTTTCTCTATGTACATATGAATACGAATTTCCAACTAATCTAGTTAAATCAAAACAAAAAAATATGGCTAAAACGTTTTAACTTTACTTTCCGCTATATTGATCATATTATATCATTCAATAATAGCAGGATTACAGATTACCTTCCATTGATTTACGCATAAGAGTTAGAAATAAAAGAAACATCAGAAGGTATTAAATCAGTTTTCTATTTCTTTCTATGCAAAGAGATTCAAGGCGACACTGGCCTTCAAACTAAGCTTTGTGACAAAAGGGATGACTTGAAGTTTCCAATAGTACATTTTTCATTTATGTCAAGCAATATACCTTCTGTTCCAGCTTTTGGTGTCTACATATCACAACTTCTAAGATACCTTAGGGCATCATCGTTATGTGCAAATTGTAAACAACGCTATACCATTCTGGCACAGTTGTTCCAACAAGATTATGTTGTCCAAGGACTCCTGAGGGAATTCAAAAGGTTTTATGGTAGACATCTGGAGGCTATCTCTACTAAATACGATACATCATTGAACAAAACGATGGATGATGCTATTCCATATTTTGAACTTTTATATACTTTTTCATCTATGGTGAAACTCTTGCAGATTTATTTTTTCATCGTTTCATATGAAGTGACGAACTTGACAGCTGTGATGACAGTACTCATTATGGATGCCACCATTGAGACAGCAATGTGTTCATCTTTCGCGAACACCTGATATCATTTCTGTTTTGACAGTGATTCATGAGTGCATGTCATCACAGCCATACGTATTCCAGTCACCTCTTTCCTGTGCTAGTTTTGCGTAATCAAACTAGTATGGGAAAGTAAATGTTTTATTTAACGACGCACTGAACACATTTTATGTTCGGTTCGGTTATATCGCGTCAAACACATGGTTAAGGACCACATAGATATTGAGAGAGGAAAACCCGCTATCGCCACTTAATGGGCTACTATTTTCGATTAGTAGCAAGGGTTCTTTTATATGCACCATCCCACAGACAGGGTAGTACATACCACGACCTTTGATGTACCAGTCGTGATGCACTGGCTGGAGCGAGAAATAGAACTAGTATGGGAGTGGCAGTCCTCATTGTGATGAAATATCCAATAAATGATCTCCTTGAGAGTGGCTGTCCTCCTATAGACTAGACACTAGATAGAGATTCATGGAATCAACCACTATTTTACCAAATGTCCATTCGTCTTTGCATTGTGCAGAGATACGGCCTTCATCACATATTACGGTCTTGTCGTTAACATTATTTGACTAGTTTGTATACCTCCGTTCAGAGTAAATGGGGTGAGTGGATTGTTTCATTTTCATTTAATATGTGTGTTCCTGTTCTATTTTTTTTTTTATTGCTATCGATTTAGCTTGTGATGACGATAAACACTTCTGCTGGGCCCCTGACGACGAATACAGCTGCACTGATAACGGCAGAGAGCCTGGTGTGAAGTGCGCTAACGGTGGAGACTGTTGTGTGGTAGCAGACCCGTGCTCCTGGACCCAGTGCTGAGTTTAGACCGTGCGCAATCAGTACGACTACTTGGTAAGTAAAGTGAGTACAATAAAGTAAAGTAAAAGTAAAAGTAAAAGTAAAGTAAAGTAAAGTAAAGTAAAGTAAAGTAAAGTAAAGTAAAGTAAAGTAAAGTAAAGTAAAAGTAAAAGTAAAGTAAAGTAAAGTAAAGTAAAAGTAAAAGTAAAGTAAAAGTAATGTGAAAGTGGAGTGGGCAGAGCAGAGACGACAAGAGCAGGGCCCGTGCTTATACAACTTTTAGAGTCCAGACTCAATCTCTAATGACGTGACACAAATACAATTTGTATGACCTTTGCCATGACGTTCACTTCTCAGATTCTATTAAGAGTCTAGACTCTAAAAGTTTTATAAGCACCAGACCAGGAGCCAATTTCACGAAACATCGTAAGTTTACGTCTGCGTTTTAACAAATGCTACAGAGTTATACAGGTCATATGTGTTTCAAGCAGAAAAATCACATCATGCAAAATTTGAAGTATTTTGGGGATAAAAGACAATGAAATACTATACTTGTACTTCAAACAATATCTGTATAGTGTTAATGGTAATAATAACCGTGGTTTAGTCGTGGAGTGTTTACATGCAAAACTAGGCTTACGATGGGTTTTTTGTTAATTGGGCACAGATTAGTAACTTAGTAAGTACGTGAATTAGTGTATACGTTCAAGGAATATTCCTGAGTTTGTTGCATTGTAAGATATTTCCGACTAATAGAATATTTCTACGATTAAACGTACATATTAAATATATTTTCTTGTTTAGAATATCAGTGCCTGTATATTCAATGTGTTTCTGGTCGTCTTAATAACTGGATTTTGTCTTCAAATAATTTCGTACGTACGAAAACCCCCAATATTTTAGGAATAAAATGAAATTTAGCCTAGTACAAATATTAGAACGATCAGATGTAATTACAATCGTTAAAAAGTCTCTATTAGTCAATAACATCTTTAAAAATTGCAGCAAACTCGGGAATGTCCCTTTAATTGGTTAGTCAGTTTGTAAGTATGTTAGCACGTTAGTAAGCTACTTATAGTCCATGGGCCAGATACCGAAACCCTCCCCCCCCCCCCCCCCCCCCCCCCCCCCCCCCCCCCCCCCCCCCCCCCCCCCACCCCCCCCCCCCCCCCCCCCCCCCCCCCCCCCCCCCCCCCCCCCCCCCCCCCCCCCCCCCCCCCCCCCCCCCCCCCCCCCCCCCCCCCCCCCCCCCCCCCCCCCCCCCCCCCCCCCCCCCCCCCCCCCCCCCCCCCCCCCCCCCCCCCCCCCCCCCCCCCCCCCCCCCCCCCCCCCCCCCCCCCCGGGATTTTTGGAGACAAGTATTTTTAGATACCTCATTATATATGAATTTAATATCTGCTTGTCTGCAGCAAAAATGTTGGTTGATTAAAAAAATATCGCAATTTGAATGGGGTACCGTTGCACATTTTGTGTCCCAAAAACACTATATTGAAAAATTAAATATAGTGATCCATATAAATTTTTAACAGATATAAGGCCAAAATGAATGATATTCATCCTATACTAGATGTTAATAGTAACAAACCAAATAACAATGCAGTATGCGGTATGAATAATGATATACTCATCGGCAAATGTTAAGCAATGCCTGAAATGCATTTGTTTTCTGTATTTACACATATTTTGGACTGCTTGAACCTTTTACTATTAAAAATTGCACTGTATTTAATATATTGAAGCAGCATTATTCAAATATGATTCAGTATATCTGCCTATGCTATACTCAACAAAATTAATTAAGGTTCAATAGATATTTTAACATTTTCCTTTAAATATGGGGGAAAATACAACTTCTTCCGTTGAAAGTTGTCAGCATTGTGACATATTCTTAAACGTAATGACTAAAATAACAATTTTGAGGGAACACAATGACAAAAAACATTCTGAACAAAGTGTAACAAATACTTGCCTGATGCTCATTTCAATATTTTTCATAAGTATGTGAAATACCCAGTGTTTTTTGCGTGTATAACCAGTAAAAGTTTACTGAAACAATGTATAGAAGCCATATATATGACCAAAACATGCTAAAATAATATGACAGTAACAAAGAATTATATTATAATATAAGAAAGTTTACTAGCCCTTAATTAATTTTGTCGAGTATACATGTATGTGCATCAATATTATGAATATGTCCCTCTTTACTAAACACCAGTGTTAAACATTTAAAGCATTAGTTTTGTGTACCTACCATAATTTCTTTTGTATTACATGTATAAGTCATCTATCTCACAGAAGTTCATCTTATACTAGTCTGTGTTTGTAATATTTTTAGATTTGCCTTTATATTTACATTGTGCTTAACTTATGCTCAGGTGTATATAATTAGTTTCTACATCAAATATTGTCTAGGAAAGTTTTGACTTCCTTTCATATTCCTTTGCATTTTCATGCAATTAAAATATGTCTGTCATGTTCACAATTTCTGGTATGCTTCTGGTTCCTCCATCAGTATGTCCATCAGCGCTCATAGTATAATATCACTATTAAAACTCTAGTGTTCCTTCTAAAATTTCTCAGCCATTTGACAATTTGGTTGGGGAATAGCCTGGACTGTCTGGCATGACTGATACCAAATGACAACTTGGCAGTTTGTTCTCTTTATGTGCATTCTCAGAGCATTCTCAGTGAATACATACATGTAGAGTGGAGAAGGCTGATTTATACTCTACTGTAGTTCAATATTATCATCCTTGGTTTGGCAACAAACATTTCCAGATATTTCTCAAGTCATGATGTTTTTGTATGTTATTCGCACCTGCACTCCCATAGAGAAGGTATATGAAATGATCTGCTTCTTAAATATATGAACATCAATGTTTGCTGAACTTCCATGAGCTAACAACATTTCAAGGAAGTCTTGGTGTTGCTTGAGAATATTCAAAACCTCCAGTTTTCCATTCTGCATAAAAGCACTGTTGGTACCATAGACAGTAATGGCAAGCACAGCTGGACTTGCTAGTTGGTGTCTTCCCTGCTTCCTTAATGATGCTGTGCACATCTATAAGATGCCTCTTGTTGCCAAGTTGAGTGTATAAAGATGTTCGTATCTGGGATGGTGAACTGGCCACAATGTACAGACATTGAAGTATAATCTTTGTTTCTGCACTTTCTTGTGTACTTTACAACACCCCCAGACATGGTTTGTGTTTGAAACATGTACTTTGTCTCACAAATAGAACCCTCTTCCCAACAAGCTGAGGGCAGAATTTTCGTTTTTTTCATTTAAAAGGTCTTCCAGTCTCTTAAGACCTTTGTAGGAATTCCTTAGATCAAGTGTAACTTGGAAGAACCCCTTTCACATGAGAAATTTAGTGCCAAACCACGGATGCTGTTATTATGCTACTGTGGATTAGTTTCAAACCTTCCATCCCGTAGATATTCCCTGAAAATATGCTGTACCAATAGAGCAAATTGGAAGAGAGCAAATTATCATGGTCTCGTATGGTATTAGTCATATCACAAAGTCCAGGGTATTCCTCAACCACATAGAAATGGCTGAGAAATGTCCAAAAAATACTGAAGCTGAATTGGATGGTTTGTGATCGGATAATGCAAGAGCTGTTGACATATTGAGGGAGGAACAAGAGCAAAGGCCCAGGGGAAAAATAAGAAATTACAGATATTGTGAACATAATAGACATTATATTTGAGTCAGATGATAAGACTGAAACAGGAAAGAAAGTCAAGTGCTAGATATGTCTGATGACTATATCTGATATCAGTTATATAAACCTAAGCATAAATTAAGCACCATTTAAATACAAATATGTTTTTAAAAATAGTACAAACTTCTGTGAGATAGATGAATTGTAAATGTTTTAACACACATGCCGAGGAAAGGTACTTATAATTGGCTGGTACTAAGAACAGAGGGACATCTTCATAAATTGGTGAACATAGTATATAAACTCCATATAGAAAAAAGCCAGGTCAATTTGTTTTTTTAATAATAAAAGCTTCAGGCAATCCTAAGTATGTGTATACATAGAAATTAATACATTTCTGGCATTGCTTACTAGTAACGTATTATTTTGAGAAGTATATAATTATTCATACATCTATATTATATTGTTTTGTAATTGTTATTAACATCTACTTTATAGAATAAAGGAAGGATCTAGAGGAAGGATGTAGTGTAAACTTCATATATATCATATTTGAGTAACATAAAATGATTGAGAATTGGGAATGAAAGTTAAATTTTTATAGTGCTAGATATTTGCCTGATGACAATATTCTATGTAGATATCAATTATATACACCAAAACATAAGTTAAGCATAATATAAATAGAACTGCAATTCTAAAATATTACAAAAAGCAAAAGAAAACCTAGTTATTGTAAGTTGAACTGTTGTGAGATAGATAAATTGTATATGTAATGCAGACTTGCCTAGAATGGTATGTTTGTAAGACTTGTGTGTAATATAAAAATATTCAAAATATCCATATAAATGGTTTAGACAGCATGCACTGCACCATATTTAAGTAATGCTGCCTTCAGATATTAAATACAATACAATAATAAAAGGATCAGAATGTTTTAGGTACGGTATGTATATATACACATGTACATAGAGAATTACGTATATCGGGAACTGTGTAAATTTTACTGGTGAGTATACTCCCGGTACTATATCCATACTACATATATTGCATTGCTTTGTGGTTTGTTGTTATGAACATGTAATTTAGGATGAATCGCATTCATAATTTGGTCTTAAACCTGTTCAAAATATGTATGCATGTTAACTTCAACATTGCCATGCCGTTTTTTCATATACTCAGGACATTTCAAATTCATTGACTCACTATGCTTAGTCAGATGCCAAAAATGTATTATTTTTTGGTGGAATACGTTCACCAGTAATCCAGCTTTAAAGTAAAAGCAGTGATATAGTCCAGAATTATTTTCAAATATTTTTGAAAATTATGTGGAACATTCACCATGATCACAAATTTACCCTGTTAAAAATAAATAGGGTGCCTACACTCAAACGTGCCCTACAGGCACACCCACCAACAGATTGCCTGCAGACAAGCTGATTTGAATATGTCTATGGATAGGCTTCAAAGATATACTCATCTTGAAAAAATCCCTATGGTGGGGGGGGGGGGGGGGGGGCAGGGGGGTATAATAGTGGGCCCACGGTCTATTAACAAGTTAGTATCGTAATAGGATTTGAACATTTCAAGTTGTGAAGTGCTAGACAAAGTTATAGGTAACTATACACTCAGAAATAAATTTCACATGATTAGACGCGAAAACATTACGACTTCAATCTGCTTTAGACAGAAATACCACACTTGTTTTTAAAATGTGCAAAGTCCTCTTTAAACCATAATTAGTCATAACAATTACTTTGCTTCGATTCATACATTGAATACTATTAGCTGCAAATGTCATTTATGATCGCCGGCATAATGGAAAACATCCTGCTTCTTATAATCATAAAACAGTTTTTGAAAATATGCAGTATAAGTGCATTATTCTAACATTCATTTTTGTTTTTACCGAACTCTTTCTGGCAGACAACTGTAGACATCCAAAACAAGAGTTTGTTGCAGACAGCCGGATGCTGCACAAACATCTATGGATTAGTATGCCCTCCTTTAAGATCATTTTCGGAAATTAGTCTCCAGTATCACTTTTTGGTCAGCGTGGGCCACATTTTGGTGACAAACGCTGCCCGATGTATTGGTCCAAGAGCCAATTCTGAAAAGAGGCCTAGAAAAAGGTTGAGCACAAATCCATTTATCCATTTGGTTTGTCACTTCAAGCTGCTTGGGGGATGCCTCTGCAACATTCCCAGCCCTGGTGTAGTGTTCAATTGTAGCCGCAACAATAGGTGACGGCCTATTTTCCATACCAGGGCATTTCCCCCCCGGTCATCCCCCCCCCCCCTCCCCCGGTACATTCCCCCCGGTCATCCCCCCCTGGTATTTCCCCCCGGTCATTTCCCCCCTGGTATTTTCCCCCCTAGGTCATTCCCCCCCCCCCCCCCAGTCATTTCCCCCCTATTATAAAGAATTACTAATAATATCAAAATTGTATTTTATTTAACTGAACAGTGGGATTACATCTGCAGATTGTGGGCAATTCCACGTAAGAAAAGCAACACACGTCTGTTGTCATAATCATTGACGAGATTCTCTAGTCGTTTGGTGACATCCCTTTACTGGCGGCGTTGTGGTGGTCCATCTTCGCCGGCCAGTGCCTGTGTCATGGCTACTTCTGTCTGGGACTGCTCCTTCTTTAAAACATCAAGGAACACCCAGATGTTTGGGTGATATGCTCCAACAATTGCTGACATCCTGCGGTGCCACCCCTCGCAGTGGTTGTTAGTGCGTGGCAATCCATCTCCAACTCTGTCATGGCAGTTCCACATGGAATGTTGAAATCTTGGTTCTCTCCTACCACGGCGTCTAGCTCGACCAATAAATGTATCTTCAAAGAATTGGCTGCAGTTCCTCTGGGAGATCTTCTTGTATAAGTTCAAATGTGGCAGGTACATAGGCAACTGGCACAAATGCCAATGCAGGAATCATCCCAATCTGTAAAGACAGCTCATTATCTGTTGTGTAACTTTCTTGTAGTCCATTTGCCTGAACTCTGCGGTACACACACTGGGATAAATGGTACAAACAGCCATGTACATGGGTGTCGGGAAACACTTCTTGCATATATGTCTCGTTGGAACAGCAAGGTAGTAAAACAGCAATAGAATAATAATAATAATAATAATAATGTTCCACAAAATAGTTGTGACATATATGTCACAGTGGGTTCTTAAATCATAACGATAATAAGTACATTGTTTATCTACAATATTCTGATATATATATATATATAAATTGTATATATATTTACCTTCAGAAACAGTAGTCATATGTTGACTGATCACTTGTTGAGGAGTTTCCAATGTGTTGACAGCCCTGTCTTTCGTGTCAGCTCTGACTTTCAATGCTTCAGGCCTGCCTACCACTGGAGCATGTGTATGTTCGTTAACATAACCAACAATGTCCCCACATAAAGCTTTAATTTTCGCCTTGCACTGCCCACTGTTGTGTTTTCCATTTTTGCGTAACTCGCATTCATACGAAATGACTCCATTTGCAAGATTCTTCTGTTTTACATAAATGTATCCTTCATGGACTATTTTAGTTTTACCCTTGGTGGATTTTTTAATGTTTGTACTTTGATATTCAGGGTACTGGACAGCTACAGTCACACTAATTACCTAGGTTGATTTAACAACTAATATCTTGTTTGTTTCTTTACTGTAGTTCCTTACTTGCTAATTGGATTAAGAGGATTAGCAAGTAACATATCACTACTTCAAACATTGTTCTTTTATTAGATAATACAATCTGTTGATCTAAGAAAAAAAGGAATAGGTGGCTATGAGGGCTTCTTCACCGGCAATTAAATCAAGAGGATTAGAAAGGATTAGAGGATTAGAAAGTAACTCTACTACTGCAAGGGAACCATTTTGGTGTCTGTTAAAACAGTCAATTTAAGTATTGAAGGGATGGAGGGGAACTATTTTAGTGTCTGTTAAAACTGTCAATTTAAGTATTGAAGGGGAGAATTTACCAGGGGGATATGTACCAGGGGGGATATGTACCAGGGGGAAATGCCCAGGGGGAAATGACCGGGGGGAATTTACCAGGGGGGAAATGCCCGGGGGGGGGGGAAAATGCCCTAGAACCCCTATTTTCTAATGGGGGTGGGGTGAGGTGGCTTAGGGGGAAAAAGAAGTTAGCGAAGCTTCTCTCAGTCAGCATTTCTACAAAGGGTTTTCAATGAAGTGTATAAATAAAATGCATCCTCGAAACATTCGCTTGAAACGCTGAAGGTCATGGTTGCTAACAATGTGCCTGATGGAGTACATATAACAAACATCATTCGTCACCGAAATGTGGGCCAAAGAAATGAAATGACCATGTACCCAGGTATCCCTGAACTTCAAAACCATTGTCATGATCAAAATCGTATTTCCGCACAAGGCAGAATCGAAAGGGAAGTGGTAAGGTTGTGGATATAACGCATGGGAGGTGCTTCTTCTACAGAATGACTGACAACCATACGTAAGAAGACTGCCTCCCCAACCCGGAAACCATTCATGAAGTATAATTCGTCACCAAAGCACGGGCCAACGTTTATTAGAAAGAGATGATCCAGCACTTAGGTATTCATAAAGATTAATTTGTTTCCAGGGCTCACTGCTACATACAGCATTAATTCCAACTGAAGGCGAAGGTGACACAAATTAAAATGACGACAGTGGGGAAAATGGAAATGTGCTGCTCTAACGAAGAGCCTATTATTATTGTTATATGACAAATCCAGTAATGTACTCAACTATGCACTCATACAGGCTGTATCACACAGTACGTGGCGACAGTTTGGTCATCAAACTTGACAATTCAGAACTACGTACGTCCTAGCTTTGTTCTCACTTTTTAACAGGGTTGACTCTAAAACTAGCAAATTTGTTCATTCGTATAGTATTTGTTGATTATACTTCGTTATAAATACAATGTATACAGTAAGATGGTTGTTATCACCACTGACGTCCACTGTCTGTCCTATAAATTGCATTGTTTTATTATATTTCAGTTCACACACTGACTTGTGACGATGACGTATGCTTCCCATCTAAGTAAACATGATGATATTAAAAATAATATAACCAATAAAAGATTGATAATTACTTATGATATTCGTTTTGTTGTAAGTTGCATGTCAGTGGGAGCATTTATGAGTGCCTCCTTAGACTTGAAACATTTTAATTATTTCTTCCATTTAGGATATACTAGTCTAAGTACTCTGACCGTAAAAGAGCAAGATGGACATTTGGACAGTTATGACGCTTTCATAACAGTCCAAGCATCCGACTTGTTCTCTTACGGTCAGAATACACCGGCTAAGGATATACCAGCTATCGAAATGTTCTCTCCGTTTAGCGACAGTGTGACATTTCAATTCAAACATGTTCCACATGCCTATATTAACTCTGGGCACAGTTTCTGACCTCGCCAGTGGATGGACCGTTGGCAGAGCAAATATCGCCAACTTCGTAAACTATTTGGTTGGTTTGTAGTGTGGTAATTTGGTTTAACACGAAGCGTATTTATAAAGGCACCACACCACCGTTCCAGGTGCCGTTACTTTGCTACTGAAAGTGACGGACCCTACTTTTTAAACTCTATTTTTCACTATTAGAGCCGTTTTTGATAATTGAAATCAGACATTACTTACATTGTATTGTTTAGATTATTCATTTCTGTATATCCAAGTGTTTCTTATCTTATTTAGTTTTTTGCAATACCGCGAAATGCATTTTTCTTAGTGGTGTCGTGGTTAATCCATCGGACATAAGGCTGGTAATTCAGGGTTCGTAATGGGTAGGTGTAGGACCACTACACCCTCTTCTCTCTTACTAACCATTAACCACTAACCCACTATTCTGGACAGACAGCCCAGATAGCTGAGGTGTGTGTGCCCATGGACAGCGTGCTTGAACCTTCATTAAATATAAGCACTAAAATAAGTTTAAATGAATGAACGAATGAATGAATGTTCATAATTCTAAATATGCACCTACCTCTGAGAGCTAACGGTTGTAGATCTATACAGACAAACTCTATTTTATTTGTTTAGTTCCGCTGTGACGTTTGTCAAAAGAGCTTTTATAACACCAAATTGCCTGGCGTCCGTCCGTCAACGTCTCCCTTGAAGTCTTATCCTACAGTTTTGATTGAATTGTTATGAAACTTGGTACAATGATCCTCTGATCATCCTTCCACAAACTAACAGAGATATAGTTTTGAAGCATAGAATTTTTAAATTTGTATTAACTTTAAAGTTTTTAAATAGAAATTTAAAATTTAAAAGCTTACCTTTTCTTGGAGTTTTGATTGGATAGTTCTGAAACGTGGTATGATAATGTGAGAGATATTTTGAAATTGTTGTATTTTTTAAACTTGATTAAACTGAAATATTTTAAATAGACATTTAACATTGAAGGTTTCAAAGTCTATCGTTTCCTGCAGTTTTGATGGACTAGTTCTGAAACTTAGCATAATACTGAGAGATATTTATGTAATTTTGAATTTTTATTAAATGTTTATTATAATTTGTTTAATGTATGTTTAATATAATTTTAAAAACTTTGTTCTAGAGGTTTGATTGGATGATTCTAATCTGTAACTGGTACTATGATTATTTGGGGAAGTCTTCATAAAGTCATAAAGATATATTTTGGAAATTTTGAAATTTTATTAAATTTAAACATCTTAAGCAGAAATGTAACATTGATAAAAGTTTATTTATTTTCTCCTAGAGTTTTGATTCGATGGTTCTGCAATTTAGGATAAATATTCTTTGTGGCAGTCCTCACAAACTAATAAACATATATTTTTAAAAGTATAAATTAAAATATATATATTAAATATATTAAAATTTTAAATTGTAAATTTAAACGTCTACCTTCTAGAGTGTTGATAAAATAGTTCTAAAACTTGGTAATGTGATTCTCTGGGGCAGTCATATTTTGGTATTTTGGTGGGGGTTTTTTTTTTTTTTAAATTTAAATAACAATTTAACATTAGGTATTTTTACAAATTAATGAATTATCTACTACTGACAAAATTGAAAATTAAATAGCGGAGCCCTATAAGCCGATAGTTCTGTTAAAAAGGATTTTCCAGTTCAACACAATAGTCGTAACATATTGTAACTTTATATTGGTTTTTAAATTATTCAAACTTCGTATCTATTTCACGTTCTGAAGGGTGTATAGTACCAAATCAAATCCCATAGACGACAATAGTAACATATGTGGCTAAAACTCCTACCTGCAACGTATCAATCGACATAGACGCCACGGATATAAATACTACTACCACCCCTCACCCTTAAAGTGAATCACAAAAAGGTGGGTGTCAAGCTGCTCATTTCTGAGATAACGGGTAGCGTCTATGACTACCCTAGTTCCGCACAACATTTGAGTACTTTTTTTTACAGGTACCCCATACATATTCCAAGCACAAGGCTACTTGACACAGTGGTACTAGATGAAATAAAATTGCATACTTTTTTAGCCCAGATGAAACTAATTGTTTTTACAACCAACACACTCACATTTATAACCAATCACAGGACTTGTGGTGTTCACTTCTCTATCAAACGTTGGGTGCACCTCGAACTTTGACCCAGCCGGAAGTTATTTGGTTTAGTACTACCTGAAACTAAGATCTGCGACTTTAATATAGTCCGGTTTAACAAATACGTCTTTATTTCAAACATCATGTAAAATGAAACCTTTTCAGATTTGTCGTTCATGATTATAAGTAGGTTGACATCTGATGTAATTAAATTGCCTATTAGTCCTCAATGATAACCAGTGGCGGATCTAGAAAATCCATTTGTGGGAGGGGGGGGGGGGGGGGGGGGGCAATGGCATGAGGCGGAATGCCAAGGGAACTTTGGGGGAGGTTTGGAAGGGGATAAAAATTAATATATAATAAAATTATGACTGTCGCAAAATTGTGGGGGGGGGGGTTGGGGGCCGGGCCCAGCCCCCCCCCCCCCCCCAATCCGCCTCTATTAACAAATGTGCATGTGATATGCTGCCATTTATTTAACAGAAAAATGGGGCATAACGGTGGATAACTCAATATTCTGTGGTTAGCCTATATTGATTTCTGTAAAGGTAATTACCAAGCGACTGTACATCGCAAAATAACAGTCAACTAGCACTCTGTCCTATTTTCTCACAGAATTTATTCGGACATGGACATTGTATTAAAATACATGCAAAAATTAATGGTGGTGTGCAACCAAAGACAGTCTAGTGAATATTTCCGTGTGCCCGGCTAAAGTCATCCTTATATTGTTTTTCTTAAAAAAACACAAAAAACAAACAAACATGGTATAAATAATATTATGTGTATCCGAAATATCGTCGTGCGGGCTTGCGTGTTTCTCTGACCTGACAAGAACTAATTAAATTGAACCAAATGTAGTCCGATGTTTTTGTTATTTCATACAGCTTTAAGCAACAAATACTATAAAAATTGCAGTTCATTTTTCTTATTTGTTCCTATACATCGTAGTGTACGTATCAACGTCAAACCACTAATTAGTGTGTATCAGATTTACTTATCAACCAGACATCTGTAGAAGCCACAAATGGATCGTGTTAGTCCTCTACTTCATCAGCATCTTTGTCATCTACTTTGATACCTGGTCGCATACCAAATTGCATACCTGATGGTAGCGACGGTCTGAAAAACAAATTAAATGCATCACATTAACACAAATCTATGGCATCTAAAAATAAAGCACAGTGCATGTATAGTTAAGGGATGTGTTGAAACCTGTTCACATGTAAGTTGGCTGGAGGCAACGTAAGTATTATTTTGTACCCAGTGGGTCATCTTCATAAATCAAGGCTAATATTCGTTCCTCGTATTCAGCCTTGATACATGTCGTCAAGAAATCGTGCCACAAAATGCTTAAATTTCATTGGATGCGATGAGATCTGATTGCAACGAATCGCAACGCTCCTTATAGATTCCCTTGTTATGTGAATTCCATGTTGGCGGGCGAACACTGATATTGCTTTAACCGGCCTCGGTGGCGCAGTGGTTAAGCCATCGGACTACAGGCTGGTAGGTACAGGGTTCGCAGCCCGGTACCGGCTCCAACCCAGAGCGAGTTCTTAAGGGCTCAATGGGTAGGTGTAAGGCCACTACACCCTCTTCTCTCTCACCAACCACTAACCAACTAACCCACTGTCCTGGACAGACAGCCCAGATAGCTGAGATGTGTGCCCATGACAGCGTGCTTGAACCTTAATTGGATATAAGCACGAAAATAAGTTGAAATCAATAAATGAAATCAATCGATATTGCTTTCAAGATTGTCACATGTTACCGATGCTGTGATTGGTCAGTGATGTCATCGTGTAAGGGACATAATCGGTGTTACAAATTTTCTTCCAACAGAGGGCGCTAGTAGTGGATATCAGTAATCTTGACTACATGTATCAAGGCTGAATACGAGGAACGAATATTAGCCTTGATTTATGAAGATGCCAGTGGGTCTGCAACATCGTTTCGTTTATGCATACATGTTTAGTTTTTCGGTTTTTTTCTCTCCTTTTTTCTTTTCAATTTTTTTTTTTTTTTAAACAAAACATCCACACACACACACACACTCTCTCTCTCTCTCTCTCTCTCTCTCTCTCTCTCTCTCTCTCTCTCTCTCTCTCTCTCTCTCTCTCTCTCTCTCTCTCTCTCTCTCTCTCTCTCTCTCTCTCTCTCCAGCTGTTATCATTTCTGGATCAGCTTTCAAGACAGGGAGTAAAGCAAACAGCCTTTAGCCTTATGTATTCTAGATGTCATATAGAATTTAAAGGGACATTCTTGAGTTTGCTTCAATGCTTAAGATGTTATCGACTAACAGAGACTTTTTAACGATTGTAATTACATATCAAATATATTTTTCTACATAAAATATTAGTGGCTGTATATTAAACGTCTTTCTGATCGTTCTAATATTTGTACTGGGTTAAATGTCATTTTATTTCCTAAAATATGTTAGCTTTTTTCGTACGTACAAAATTATTTGAAGACAAAATCCAGTTTGGGCTTCTTACAAATATTAACACGACCAAAAACACATTGAATATACAGACACTGATATTCTAACCAAGAAAATATGTACGTTTAATCGTAGAAATATATTGTTAATCGGAAACATCTTATAATGCAGCAAACTCAGGAATGTCCCTTTATAAAACCCGACTGTCGTGACACACAGATGCCTATCTACCATACAAAAATGTGGCTTTTGGTTTTTTAAGTTGGGGTCGCATAGAGATCGCTAGACTTGAAATAATGTACAATGTATGTACATTCCTCTTCAGCCAACACTTAATGCAATAAATCGTTTTTAAACAGTAATTTCTATACTAGCGTTAGCAAAAGCTCAACAAATTATGTTTTCCATGTTTATGGTTACATATTCCAATAATGTATTTACATAGAGAATAACTAGTTAATGACGTATGATATCGGCTTTATCGTGTAAAGGTAAGAATGGAAATGGGAATTTTTTATTCGGCCTGAACAGGATAAAGCCGATATCCTACTTCATTAACTAGTTATTATCTATATCCTGCTGGCAATAAAACTTTAGGGGAAAATATATTATTTGTGTTATTTCAGCCACATTGTATCTGTAGAGGTAAAAACAGCGATTTTATCATGTAGCTATACGTGTGCGGTCACTAGAGTGACGTCAAAATTCATATAATCTGCTTGTATACCTTTATGACTTTGCTTTAATCGGTCGTCATAACTGGTCAATAGAAACAATGGTTGCAGGATAAATATAAAAATATTGACAAGAAGTTGGATATGACGACTATGTAGCTGGTTGAATAAAGTACTGCACTCTTCTGTATACATTAAATGCATATATTTTATGGTAATAATTTGTTGGCACATTTAGTTGATCGACGGCCTTGTAATAAATCAAAACAATATCAAATTTAATAGACGTAATAGAAACGTGACATACACAACAATTAAGAATATGTCATTGATTGTTGCAGATCGGTGTCCTTTTCAGACTTTGTAGTCTTAACTGTTATTACCTTGCATGTCAAACATTATTTCTACAAAACGGCCATTTTGAATGGTAAGAATGTTGCAATGCTAAGACTGTATTACAGGATTACATGGTTCTACAGCATTTGAAATCCATTGTTCATTTAAGAGTAGACAATTATAGCTCAGTCTCCTGTACAGATACTCTGGTGGTGACTGCCTGATTCATTATGTGTAATACATACTGTAAAAAACCCAACAACAACAAACAAACAAACAATACACAAACCAGGCCCGTACGCAGAAATTTATATGGTGTGTGTGTGTGTGTGTGTGTGTGTGTGTGTGTGTGTGTAATCGACGCGTAATGACCCCCCCCCCCCCCCCCCCCCCCCCCCCCTCGAATTTTTAAAAAATCTACAATGCATGAGATGCATTTTCCTGCATTCTAGGAATTAAATTTGAAATGATGATCATCAACAAACCCACTTACCTATTACAATTAATGGCCCATAAACAAGGGTCGTAACCAATACAGCACGGCGCTCCGTTTTCACAAATAAAACCGATTTTGTGTCCAGAGTCCTGAGGGCAGACGTCGTGTCCAGGATGCCCACAAAATTCACTTCCTCTATTACATGCTGCAAACAAAAGTTAAAAGTAAAACATTTGTTTTTATTTAACGATACCACTAGAGCACATTGATGTCGAACATTTGGTAATTGCGATACATAGTCTGAAAATTTTTCCACAAGAAGAAAGGGATCTTTTATATGAACTTTCCCACAGACATAACGGCACATACCACGGTTTTTGATAAACCTTTAAAAACACAATCAGAGAAATGGTCCACCGAGTGAATTCGCTATAAAACAATCAGTAGAAAATCAGTTATTAAAATTAAACTACAGTGAAACCCCTCTGAATCGGACACTCTTGTGACCAAAACAAATGTCCGGTTTTAAGAGGGATCCGGTTTAGAAAAGTTAAGTTCTGTCCTGGTTTTTATAAAGGGACTACCGGCCTCGGTGACGCAGTGGTTAAGCCCGGTAACGGCTCCAACCCAGAGCGAGTTCTTAAAGGCATATTGTCACAGACCACTGACCTATTACATGGCCTAACAGAATATTACTTAAATATATATATATTTGATTTGTCCCTAAATATACTTTATTCAACCATCTACGTAACCACCATACACCACTTATTAATGATATTTTGTAAAAATAATTGAATTATGGCAATGGTCCATAATTCAAAAACTAACATTGCTGAGAGAGTTGACATGGATTTCACTCCATCATATAGTGCAGTTAAAGTGATACAATAGCTAGATTTGGTCTGTAAAAATTAATGTAATTTTGATATATTATTCATTTTTAGAGCAATAAGGTCCTTAAATCTGTGACAGTATGCCTTTAAGGGCTCAGTGGGTAGGTGTAAGGCCACTACACCCTCTTCTCTCTCACTAACCATTAACCAACTAACAACTAATCCACTGTCCTGGACAGACAGCCCAGATAGCTGAGGTGTGTGCCCAGGACAGCGTGCTTGAACCTTAATTGGATATAAGTTGAAATAAGTTGAAATAAATAAATAAATAAATAATAAAAAGGGACACTGTAAAACGCCCGGTTTTGAGGGTTTTGAGATGTTTCACTGTATATACAATTAACAACAAAATATACATGTATTTCCAATGTAATATAAAATATGGACAAGTTCAAAGTTCAAACAGTAACACGCTCACTCCCATACTCCCTAAATATAATCCTAACTATATAATATAATACTCTCAACATGCATTGGATAATTAAATAAGAATACATCAAAACACCATGCATAACAACAGAAGAAAACAATTTCGTAGACACACTAATCATGCAGAATTAGCTTAGTTTAATAATAATATTATATATAATGTTTTGCAATTTGGTAAATGTGATTAAATAAAAGAAAACTCGTGATTTTTGAAGTCAAACCAGACACTGGATTTAGTTGATGTTTTATTTATCAGTATAAGTAATAGGAGCGTATTTTTAGTACAAGATAAAATGCGTAAATGTCATGTCACCAAATGCAGCTTGTATTTTAAAATACAATGCAGTAGTACCAAATTGCTAGACTGTTTTGTCTTAGTGTGTAATTATGCCTGTCACTCCCGCCTTGCCTGGCCTGGTCCTTATAAAACGTTTACAGTCTAGACTCAATCTCCAATGACGTCACATACATACAATTTGTATGGCGTTGTCATGACATTACTGTCTCAGACGCTATTAGACTCAGAGTCTCGAGTCTGGTGCTCATAAAACGTTTAAAGTCTGAACTCGAGACGTGAACGTCTAGACTTGAGACTAATAAAGTCTGAGACACTAATGTCATGACAGCGCCATACAAACTGTATGTGTGTGACGTCATTGGACAGAGACCAACATGTTTTTAAGAGCTACATAATATTATGCCAATATTATGTGTGTGTTTATATGTGTGTGTTTGTGTGTGTGTGTCTGTACATATCTCAATATAACAACTACTTACGAATAACCATTTGGCTATGAACTCTGTGACTGAAAACGGCCAATACGACCAACATCGCCAAGATACGACACGTGGACATGATGAGCTAAAACAAGTTGCACAGTTCTGTCAAACAGTATAGTGACACTGTTCTGGCGCAGACATTTATATAGCAACATTCTACAAAATTATAACATGTTATCAATTCCATATAATTACATAGTAAAATAACAGCAATCACCTAAATGTATATCGGATTAATGACTGGGAAAATTGGTGTAAACGTATGTTACCGTTTTAAAACAGGAAAATATCAAACATTATCTTTATAATAATTATATTCTGTTTAGTAGTTGGTGTTATCCTCTCCAATGGTTGTTTAACGGTATTTTAATACTTTATTTGTTTGTTTAACAACACTTTAATACTTTATTTCCTATTCTAAGCGGTAATTCTCCCCCACCACCACCATCATCCTCACACTCGGGGGTCAAATCTGACATTTGTGAAGAGCGCAGTAAACTTCACGAGAGCAGCGCACCGTCCACTTACATTTTTTTCTGTCTGCTATTTAAGCAATGATAGAAAAGTAATGTAGCCATGCTTGTTCAAAGTAAACATTATATATACATATTTAAATATTATTGTCTTAATTCATGATGATCTTATTCGTGTTAAAACATACAGACTGCATCATATTCAATGATAGGAAATTAAAATGTTGCGCGTGTGCGATTTGTGTGGAGGGGTACTAATCTTCCTTATTCACAGAAGGGGTAGATAACTCTTCTAGTTCACCACCAGCACCATCAGTATCTCCCGGAATAGATCCAGGGATGAAGGGGTGGAGGACTAGCTATCTACAAGAAAGGGCTAGCTATATACACGTCGCTCATACTGGGGGGGGGGGGGGGGCAGGATAAATCCACCACACCTATGTATACATTCCCATGCGTTGCATGGGTTACATCTGGTAATAAAATATGTTCATTTCATTTCACTCTATATCAATTTATTATTCAGGCACGTTCGTCCAGGTCTCAACTGCAGTTTTATAGGGTTGTTTTGTTTTGTTGTTGTTGAGGGGGGGGGGGGGGGGGGGGGGTTGCTTAAAACTACATGGTGTTTAGAAATAACCAAAACGTCTGGCAAAATTTATTTAAATATAATTAGTTCATTTCAAAATAAGTACCTACAGGGTGCATTAGACAGTAATGGTAAAACCACCTAACACCCTTAAAGTACATCCTAAACAATGTCATCCTAATGTTTCAGTTTGCAAGCACAATAATACCTGATATACTGATACTAGTTCATGTCTAATGATAGCAGTCTGCCACATATCACTCCAATGGCAGAGGTGGCAGTATTTAATGCGCTATTTAATGTTAGATAGACTTAGAACTTTGAGCCGATGACATGCCTGTTAGAAAGCCTACAATTATTGGTAAGACCTATTTTGAATCCACCTCGTCTGGAGATATAACACACCACAATTTAAAAAATAGATGCTTTTTTGGCTGCATTGTTGGGCATTTTGAAGCAGAAATTTATAACACAAATCACTTTCCCTACATATATCGCCGAAACGTTGGGAGAAAAATGTAACGAAAGTGATTTGTGTTTAAACCGTGTCTATTTGGGGGATTTTCGTATAGTGTTTTATTAAGAAATTTATGAGTTTTTATATCATAGGTTGTCGATATTACAATTCGAGCAGGATTAATAACACCATCCTGTATCTGGCATGGAGGAAGCAAGTAAATATTGGAGTGGTATAACTTACTGATATCGAGGGTATAGTATACTCCACCGGACAATTTTTAAAACCAGATATTCTGAAGTGCAGTTTGCTGTATTCTAAAAGTAAAGTTCATGTGGTCAATGTGTGTAAATGCGGCACTTTTAAGGCTCACACAGACTGGATGCGGCGCGTGCGTGCGGTCTGGCTAACAAAATGGAAATACATCAGTTTCAATGAGAGCGTCTAGACTTAATGAGTGCGATGCATGCGTCTGCGAAACGCATAAGCGTACGAGACAGGGGCGGGAGGGGGGGGGGGGGGGGCAACTGTCCCCTAGTGCTGGAGCAAAACCTCAAATTCGAGCAAAATGATATCAATATTCGGGCAAAATGTGCTAACCTGAGACCTTTTTACCATATTTTCCCATCATTCTGCCCTCAAAATTAGTTGTAAAAATGCGTAGTGATTCGTTTGCAACCCTATATAGCTGTTTGGTAGTAATGCTAATATGAATATATGTTGTTATTCAGATTTTGGCATTTTCTTTGGGTAAAAGCCAGCCTGCCCCCCTACAAAAATGGGAGCTCGTATGCCTATGGCAAAACGTATACTGCAAAAATAGCATGTGGTGTATATACCCAAACTGCAAGCGGCAGACGCATCAGATACAACAGTCGGTCCGAGCCGCATCCAGTCTATATGAACCTTTAGATGCATTTTTTTTTCACGAAATTTAATTTCTATATCCATGCACGTGTATACGCTGAATATATTAACACACAGCCATGTAGCAATTTGTAGGATCAAATGAAATAATTCCTTACAATGAACATCTGTACCATCCAATTACATTATTCGCTACAATTACAGTCGCCTACTATATCATGAATAATAGCACACGTGCACACAAAACATCTATAATTTTACAATTAATTACTTTTAAGTTACTCTGTAGAATTTTGAATATTTTTTTTTACCTGAACTGGTTCTTGGGCATGCTTCCACAGAAAAGTTTCAAATGCAATTTCGTACATTATGCCATTAACATTCACCATGACAAATGCTGATAAATGCCAATTAATATCTGAGAATGTGGATATTTTTGCTGGGTGGGGTTTTTGTTGTTGGTTTTGTTGTTTGTTTGGGGGTTTTTTGTTGTTGGTTTTTGTTGTTGGTTTTGGGGGATTTTTTTGTTTCTTTCTTTTGTCTTTTTAAAAAAAATACAAAATCAGGCCAAATATTGGTCAGGCCGAAGCCTGACTAGCCTTACCTCTTCCTACGACCTTGGATGAAATACTATTTAATACAAGTACACGCGGTGATCAATCCATCGTACTTCAGGCTGGTAGGCACCGGGTTCGTATCCATGTATCGGCTCCATCCTGAAGTAAGAGCAGAGCTTATTAGTGGGAATACATTAGGCTATTGGGCAACCTTTCTTCTCATTTAGCACGTTTAACTTCTCTCCTGGACAGACATCAGCATGGAGAACAATTAGAACGATTCATGTTCAATATTTGGCTTTCTCAGTTAATAAATTTAATAATTGCAGTCAAGTGGGCGGGGTGTAGCCGAGCTCAGTGGTAAAACTTTGAGATGATGTGCCGGAAGATACATTTTCACTCGGTAGATCCGTTGGCTTTTGGTTTTTACCGGTTCCAAAGATCGTGGTGTGTGATATCCTGTTTGTAGATACCTGAAAATAAAAAACGTCCTTGCTGCTATTCGGTAGCAGTAGCAGCAGCTTATGTAGCAGCAGCGAATTTCATGTTTCACTTGGTAGTCAAATTATTGCAATAATCATTATTAGATACTAAACAGACATAGATTTAAAATGTGCTGAGGACTAAATAGTAGTAGTGTTACACATTCGTGAGGTGACCAAATAGCTTTTCTCTTAACTAAAGTCAAAGACACAAAACGCATACGAAATAATGTCGAAAGGGCTTGGTAAATACCATACACAACAATCAGTATAGGTTGACTATAAAAGTTTATCCACCCAAAGCTTCACTTTGCTGTTATATAAACGTCAGCATACCATTTGCACAATTGTTATCGTTTAGTGTAAAAAAAAAAAAACCCACAAAACCCCCACAAAAAACCTACAAAAATAAAATGATATATATATATATATATATATATATACACACATACACATACACATACACATACACATACACATACACATACACATACACATACACAACATCTAGATATATAATAATATATATAGATATATATATATATTATATATATTATATAATATAATACTGGTGGTTATCATTAAATTTCATGTTTCGTCGAAGGGCGTGAAACTCGGAGTAATAGCCGTAGGACAAAAAGTGCAATATATATGTATATATATATATATATATATATATATATATAATATATAGATATATATATATATATATTATATCTTATAACTCACCCATGATATCCATGTCATAAACCCATGTGATAATTTTAGTGTATTAACCCGGTTAATAATGGTATGCAAATTTGCACGGTCTCTAGGTAATGTGTTGCTGTGGATGGGTCATTTGCTTACAAGCCAATAAGACCTGTGTATAAGAGCGTAACGTTTTCAAAGATGTAGTTAAAATGCGTGACGTCAAACTAATTTGTGCTAATCGTGATGACGTCATATTACCGATGGCGGCGACTTTAGTACTGTGATTTACAATTTTTTTTTTTTTTTAAATGTTATTTTAGAAGTGTAAATTGAATTCGCTACTCGTGTTTTTTAATATGTAAAATATCAACCTCGTCTAGTTAATCGGTATTACCGATTAACACAGAATCGGTTGGTATTTTCCATATTAAAAACACTGCTGACGAATCTCTCTCTCTCTCTCTCTCTCTCTCCTCTCTCTCCTCTCTCTCTCTCTCTCTCTCTCTCTCTCTCTCTCTCTCTCTCTCTCTCTCTCTCTCTCTCTCTCTCTCTCTCTCTCTCTCTCTCTCTCTCTCTCTCTCTCTCTCTCTCTCTTTTGGACCGGAAACTTTTAAATAGGGAATTCCCTTTTTAGTTTTACTGCAGTTAGCGCCTTTTATTTACTGATGTCATATATGATTTACAAATTACGTCACGTCATATTTGAAACATTACACAAGGCTGCCGCAAGGTGAGATTCTTAACGCTAATAAATCCATGAAAGGAGTTTTGATCTTAGATTTAACAAAGTGTTGTTATGACGTTAAATTAAAAAATGTTTTTGTAAAACATAAAAGAAGGTATGTAATAAATACGCGGTCTCGTGGTATATATTCTTGCGCAAAATAAACTCGTGCAATAAATAGGAAGCGAAAACAACGTACGTGAAGTTCCGTATATAATTATATATAGTTATAGGGAATAACTGATTACTGTCTTAAGATATCGGCTTTATCCTGCTCAGGTCGATTGTGATTTATATACGTTTTTACGTTTACAGATTATATTTTAAACATATAAAATGGCGAAATTATAATTCATTTCTGCTATATCTACTGATATAATACTAGCGCCGACATGATACATCCCTCCGCCCCTAGCACATAAATATAACTCTCTCAAAACCGGCGTGAAACTGATTGAGCATTGTTCCACTTGTGAAAGAGTCGCGAGCCAGTGTTTTGATAGCAATAACATATAAAGACCTTTCCTTTGTCTTTATTTTGGGTGACTGGCAATTATCTTGAGTTGGACACCAAAACAATTATGAACAGTATTCAGTAATAAATCATACAGGTAATTTAGGAGGGTAGTTACAAAACGAGGTCATGGGGTACGCCGTAGGGTATGATCAAAGAGTTACCCACTTTTAAAACTAAAATACTCTTTTCTTTTTTTCTATAAATAAAACAGCCCGTCTGGTCAATCATCAAAGAAATTATCCCTCTTTTAAAAACATCAAACTTCCTTGGACCATGGAACACTTGATGCTCCTAGTCTGACTAACACTATTATACAGACACAGGTGAATGGTTAAATCAACTGCGGTGTGATGAAATCCCGTGATATATCATACCATATTATAATCTGTCGATTCCTCCTTCTTACTTCTCCTAGCGTTATTGGCGGATTACTTTTAATTTCTCACTTATATTACTCTTTCTCTCTATATAACTTCGTCTCCCTCTTCTACTACTCTCCTTCATCCCCCTATTTATCTTTCTCTTCTCACTCAACTCCCTTATATCTCCTCCTTATCTTCACTATATTATTCCTTCATTCTTTATTTTCACATTTACCTTTTACCCTACCTCTCTCCTCAGGTCTCAGGTTCTTCACTTATTCTTCTCCTCTTCCCTCACTCTTTCCATCTTATACCCTTACACAAATCAATTCTATTTAATCTACTTATATCTATTACCAACTTTTTTAAAATTTTATATCCTTTCAACCCTCTCTGTACCTTCTATACTTCTTAACTATATTATTACTCTTCACCTATTATATATATATATAAATGTATGCATACATACATATATATATACATATATATATATATATATATATATATATATATATATATATATAATGTATGCATATATATATATATATATGTATATATATATATATATATATATATATATATATATATATATATATATATATATATATAAATGTATATATACATATATATATATATATATATATATATATATATATATATATATATATATAAATGTATGCATACATACATATATAATTCGAAAGCTTTCTCCATCTTCTCCCTATTCCTACTCCTACTCCTCCACTCCTCTCTCTCTTACTTCATTAAGTAACAAAAAAAGAGTAAAGTTTGTTTTATTTAACGGACGCAATCTAGAGCTCACATTGATTTTTGTCTTTTCATCAGCTATTGGACCGTCAAACAATATGGTCATTTATGACACCTATGTTTTAGATAGGAGAACCCGCTGTCGCCACAGAGGATACTCTTTCGACAGGCAGCAAGGGATCTTCCTATTTGCGCTCCTCTCACAGGCAGGATACTCCTACAAACCATGGCCTTTGTTGAACCAGATCCCAGGGCGAGGCTTGGGATTTTTAATTAGATACCGACTCCAAACCCCTGAGTGAGTGCTCCGCAAGCTTCTCTCAATGCGGTAGGTAAACCAATTGCACCGACTCAGTGATCCATCCTGGCTCAACAAAGGCCAATGGTTTGTGCTACTTCCTGCCTTTGGGAAGCGGGCAAAATAAAAAGATCACTTGCATCAATGCTAATTGGAAGTCTAGCCCATCTGTAAGTGGCGACTTTCTAGATGGTTTCCTCTACAAGAATTCTGTGTCTGGTCCTTAATTACCATGTGTCTGGACGGCCATCTAACCGCTTAAATAAAAATGTGTTGACGTGCGTCGATTAAATAAAAACATGTCTTTCTTTCTTTCTTTTTCTGTTACTAAACCAGTTATGCATATCACTGGTCGCGTGCAATGTCGTTCTACACTTTTTCTCATTGAGCTCTTGCGGGGCACTCACCATAGGGTTTGGACAGTCGGTATCTGGATTAAAAATCCCCGCCTCGACTGATCCTCTCATTAAGTAACAAAGTAAGGACATGGAAAATGGTGCGTGTGATGTCTATAAATGCGCTCCTTCACTTAAACCGAATTACATTATGGGAGAGAAATCAAGTGAAATTTGGCGTATTCGTTCTGCCCTTGGATTTACCTACTGGCTTAGGTCAGAATCTTGTGTCCAGGATGGACATGACGGGACATTAAAAGAACTATCTTGGGTTTCTCAGCCCTAGCAAGACATCCGTTTCCCCTCCCTCTCACTTTTCACTTACCACCTCCCAACAAAATAAACATACATCCTGACGTTTTCTTTTAAAAAACACAACAACAACAACAACACAAACAACAAAAAACGTTTTATCTTAGCTTAATATATTTTAATATAAAAGCATTATATGGATAAATACATTGGGAATGACCTATGGTCGAATGACTCAACTATAAAATCCTTCGTTTGGAAGTTGAAAAATATAACAATATTCGTACGTATTCAAAATTATTTGCTCCTACACAAACTCTAATATCTAAGACACTACAAAACATTATGATATCCAGAAATTTAAGAAAAATGTCAAGCAAAAATGCTATTTCAATCATGTTTAAAAATATTCCTTATTTGCCGAAAACCTTTTAAAAAAGAACCTTTTCAAACCTCAGGATAGTCCCTATCTACGTGGGAATATCAGGACATGTGAAACAGTTTGCACCTATAAATCTGCCAATCACTATTTTTGTTGAATGGATGGGAACGTTTCGACAGCAAAGTATCCTCTATTCTTATATGAAGTGAATAATAGAAATGTTTTAAGAATAAGCTGATTTTAGCGATTAGATGCCCCACTGACCATGCAACTTATAAAAACGGAAAATCCTTAATTATCAATCGTCTTATTGGTTATAATAGATTAAAACGCGTCTCATGTTTTCCTCTAGATCCTGGAAGCTACGTCCCCATCGTCATAAGTCAATGTTGTGTGAACTGAAATATAATTAAAACAATGTAATTTAGCGTAATGGTCAAAAAGTGATGAAATATATGGCGATTTCAGCAGCCCATTCACTATATCCATTGCATTTTAACGGAAGTATTCTTCATAAGAAATATTGTACGAATATAAGATATATTATTTTAGTCATCTAACCCAACCCTAGTTATCAGTAAGGATTAAAGCTCATAGAGGTAAAATTGCTTTTGATCTTATTGTTTATGTGGAAGGACCAAAACAGTCGCCCTATGATACCGTGCGACATAGTCTGTGTTGCTTATAATGAAACGCCAATATGACAAATGAACCAACCAATTTCAGTTGTTATTGCTATCGCACGTGTGATATTGCCTAATCTAGGACACACAGTAACTGTAAACTTCTGCTATACAATTTTTTATTGCTTATAAACAATACAAGATAATAATACGAAAACAGGTAAAGGTTTTAATATTTATTCTCGTATCTTTTGTACAAACTAAATTTTAATCTTTTGGCTGTGCGTTTTCAGTGCCGATTAGTATACATAGCAAATAAGGGATATATCAGGTGGTCTGTGCAGGTCTGAACATAAGGCCCCCTCCCAAAAGAAAGTGGCACTTTGTATGTTAAATATTCTCAATACTATATTATATATATATATATATATAGATATATATCATATATATTATATATATTATATATATATAATTATGTGGCTGTGTCTAATAAACTTAATTTAACTGTGCGGTGTACTGCATCATTCAATGACCTGTAAAATGTGCTTCCCAGGTATGATTTGTATACGGCCGCTAGATGTTCCCATATTCCATTGAGACATGGGACACAGGGAAAAACCAAATCCATGGTATCAATCCCTAAAATAGTGTATATCATTATTGAAATTGTCGCTTAACAATATTAAACTAGTGTATGTTTTCGTATTCGGTGGTAAGACGAGTGTCTAATATTTTCTATGGTTACTTCATTTGCATCACCGTTGCCTTATGTGTCTGTGAAAGAAATGCTTATGCAGCCAAGGAGTCCAGTGAACCAAATGTATTTGTAAATGAACATTTGTGTATCCCATCATTGTGTGGGGTGCGGGTATGATTGTGACCAGTGGCCCCTAGGTTAAACCCGTGTATATATATGTTGTGTGATACGCGGTGTATGGTCTGGGATCGATCCCCGTGTAGGTGTGGCCCATATGGGGCTATTTCTGTTCCAGCTCAGTGCACCACGATATGTATGGGGTGTGTGTAATCCTGGGGATAGTGTGTGCATATAAAAGTCATCCCTTGTGCTAATCGAAAAAGAGTAGCTCCATGAAGGTGGCGACAGCGGAGTTTCCTCTTTCAATATCTGTGTGGGTCCGTAACCATATGTCCGATGTGTGTCGTATACCCGTAAAAATGTGTGAGTGCGTCTGTTTAAATAAAAACATTGCCTTCCTTCCATCCATTGGAAAGCACTTGAAGTGCTGGGTCATACTCTTATCGTGAGCAGTAAGGTGTTTATAACATTGAATGTGTTTCAGGTTTAGGTGTATACAAATAGTATATGGGAACCGAAATCTTAGTTACTGGACCGCGGAAACAAGGTGAGTCCTTGAAATTTAGCAGTCCTCCTGTGGACAAAAAGTACCTGACAGCGATTCGTGGAAACAATTACAACCTTACCAATTCCCTTTTGAAAATCTGCCTTGTACGGAGATACGATTTTGATCAACATAACGGTTTTATCGTTCAGGTTTGAGTTTCATTAGGTATCTGAGATTCCTGGATTCTGGGTCATATCTTCCTAGCCAGCGTTGTCCCGGATTTTGGTGATGAATGATGCTTGATGAATGTGTCCAATCAGGTATGGTGCTAGCAACCATTCCAGCTTGAAATGTTTGGATGATACATTTTGCCTATACACTTCCTTGAAGACGTTGTAGAGGTGTTGATTGAGAGAACCTTCGCTAGTCGATTTTCCCCCATATACTCTTGTTTAAGGTTTCCACCGATTCTTCAATGAAATTCAGGCAAGGGATCACATATGGTGTTTTTCTGATTACTGGGCTAATGGCCGTTATATTCACACATCTTCTGTCGTCTGACGCTGGACCGATTGAACACATTCATGGAGCAAAGACAGAAAGAAAGAAATGTTTTATTTAACAACGCACTCAACACATTTTATTTACGGTTATATGGCATCAGACATATGGTTAAGGACCACACAGGTTTTGAGAGGAAACCCGCTGTCGCCACTACATGGGCTACTCTTTTCGATTAGCAGCAAGGGATCGTTTACTTGCGCTTTCCACAGGCAGGATAGCACAAACTATGGCCTTTGTTGAACCAGTTATGATCACTGGTCGGTGCAAGTGGTTTACACCTACCCATTGACCCTTGCTGAGCACTCACCTAGGGTTTGGAGTCGGTATCTGGATTAAAAATCCCATGCCTCGGCTGGGATCCGAACCCAGTACCTACCAGCCTATAGACCGATGGCCTAATCACGACGCCACCGAGGCTGGTTTCATGGAGCAACATTTGTCGCAGAAATGTGGGCAATGCTGACCATTCCCAGTCTGCAGCTCGACGCGGTAAGACGTGTTTCTTTCGCTTGTGCACACTGCACGTGCTTTCGCGGCTCGACTTGGGGATCCTTTACTTCGTTGTTTTTGTCAGCGAAGTGAAGTTTTCTACTGGGATGTATGCGGCCATTGGAACTGATTGAACGCTGGAACGCTTCTCGTTTCGACAGTCTGCACCACCAGGTTGGATTCTTTTTTAGCGAGATTCCTCGCCTCCACGTCATTTCTCCGTCTGACTATGTTGACTTGTTTTTTTCGTGACTCGTATGACGGTTATTCTGCAGAACGCCACAGTTGTTCGAGTTTAGTCTCTACATGTCCGAGCCTGTCCTAGCAGCACTGGAAGATTGACCGCCCCACTCTAAGAAGAAATAGGAAGCTACTACTCTTTTCTAGACTTTACTTTGTTTTATTGTGATACCATCTCGTATCCTCCGGAGTCGGGCCCGTCCGCACCACTATACCAACCCATGACGACTGGACTATACCCTAGTCTGATTCTCTCTCTCGTTCAGACGGATCCGGCTTCTCAAGATCTGTATTTCAGCACAGCACTACACCTTCAGCGTCTATTGACTGTCAATCTATGGGTTTTCTTGACGGGATGCAACCCATCTCGTCCCTACAAGCTGTGCACCCTAACGGTCTTTACGAGGCCACTCACGTGGACATATAGATCGGACTTTTAACTTTTAGACCTTCGTTCAAAAGTTTATTTCGAAATTACTTTCTTTTTTAATATTATTAAATAGTCCGATCCTCTCTTCTTTCTCTTATTTATTTTTGAACTGTCCTTCTAAAATGGTCCAAATTATATAAATATTCGACCGAACAGTCAATTCTTTTTATTTTTGGCTTGTAACTTTTTTTATTTTTTTTTAAATTCTATTAACTTTTTTACTAATTGCTATTTTCAAAATTCTGTCCATTTTCAACTCTACTCCCCCACCCCACCCCCACACCTACATCCGTCAGGCCACCGATCTTATCTAATTTCTTTTTGACCACCCGATCTAATCTAGCGACCAAATTTAATGAGTAGAATTTTCTTTATTAATTATATTAATTAGAGATGCGCATCAAAATTTTAAAGGCCCACTATTTAATTTTTGGATGTAAATTTCAAAATTGTCCGCTTAATGTTTTTCTGTCCCGGGACAAGTCCCTGGCTATCCAGAGACAGGCCCCGGGACGGACATGCTCGAAACTCTAGTGGTATATGAGCATGTAAAAATTATTCGCACTCGCACTCGCAACGCTGACCCAAACGTGATACGCCAACACCAAGTTGTCTCTGATGACACTGGTTCATAAAAAATAACTTGCTTCCTCTCAGCTACCTACAGGATTAATTTCAAATTAAGACAATGGTGATGAAAATGACACAGACAATGCAGAAATGTGTGAGATTGTGAATCGAATAATGTGTTACTGGTAACTATTTTTAGAAACTAATTCCAAAGGAGGGCGGTATTCTACTTTATTTTACAACAAAGTATGATATTTTTGTCTAAAACTTAGTTTCTACTTGGAAATCGTATATTTTTCTTGTCTAATCAGGTGAAATCTATTTCTGTGTGTATACTTATCTAAAATGTGTGCAGAACTGCACAACTTGAAATATTCAAATCATACCAGGAGACCAACTAACAAACCAATAAACTTACTCACTTTTGGTAACTAACTTGCTAACCTGTAAACCTAACCTACTAAATTACGTACTTACTACTCTACTCTTAGTGCTCTACACTGCTCTACGCTGCTCTAGTCAACGTTACTCTACTACTTTATTCTACAATACGCTGTTCTACTACTCTACTCTATTCTCCTCTAATCTCCTCTTATCTTACGCTGTTCTACTCAACTCTCCTCTACACTGCCCTGCTATACGCTGCTCTACTCATCTCTGCTCTACTCGATTATACTCTACTGTGCCTACTACTGCCCTATTCTACGCTGCTCAACTCTACTCCACTCTGCTCTTCTTTACTTTACGCTGCTCCACTCCACTCCACTCCACTCTGCTTTGATCTACTCTTCTCTACTCTGCTCTACTTTACACTACTTTAATCCGCTGTACTAGCTTTACTTTACTTACCAACTAGCCGTACTGACTGCGTACGGTCTAAACTAAGCACTGGGTCCAGGAACACGGGTCCGCCGCCACACAACAATCTCCACCGTCAGCGCACTTCACACCAGGCTCTATGCCGTTGTCTATGCAGCTGTCTTCCTCACCGGCGGGCCAACAGTAGTGTGTTGCGTCATTACACGCTAAATTGACAGCAATAAAAAGAGAGAGAACAAGAACATCATATTAAATGATAATGTTACAATCCACTCACCCCATTTACACTGAACGGACGCGTATAATATTAATTAACTTAATTTATTCATTCATTCATTTATTGGTTTTAAAACAATAATGGTCCGGAGACATGTGTTTATAGAAGTTGCAGTGGCGCCATTTTTCAAATGACTCAGATATCATACGACCGGCCTCGGTGGCATCGAGGTTAGGCCATCAGTCTACAGGCTGGTAGGTACTGGGTTCGGATCCCAGTCGAGGCATGGGATTTTTAATCCAGATACCGACTCCAAACCCTGAGTGAGTGCTCCACAAGGTTCAATGGGTAGGTGTAAACCACTTGCACCGACCAGAGATCCATAACTGGTTCAACAAAGGCCACGGTTTGTGCTATCCTGCCTGTGGGAAGCGCAAATAAAAGATCCCTTGCTGCCTGTCGTAAAAGAGTAGCCTATGTGGCGACAGCGGGTTTCCTCTAAAAAAAAGTGTCAGAATGACCATATGTTTGACGTCCAATAGCCGATGATAAGATAAAAATCAATGTGCTCTAGTGGCGTCGTTAAATAAAACAAACTTTATATCATACGAGCAAATGTAAGACAAAATGAGGACTGTGAAAAATCTAAATATGAATAACAAAAAGTAAATGCAGTTTTATAAATGATTGACTCTTTAACTATTTTTTTAATATTGAAATACTAGCGGATATCGGGGGGGGGGGGGGGGGGGGGGGGCACGGGCATTACGACAACCTAGAACAAATTCTCTTGCTAAGAACTGTATTTAGGTTTTAAATTTATTTGTTTGTTTTTAAAAAATGCCAGTATATTTAATAATGGCTACTCTAGGATATATTTCTATTTCTAAACAACTATAAAAGCATAGGCCTACGCATCTTGACACAAAGTCGCCTCTAAATAGGAGGTGTAACTTCAATAACAGATAGCAAATTTTAGTGTTGTGTTTAGGTTTTAAATGTATTTATTTGTTTTTAAAAACGCCAGTATATTTAAGAATGGCTACTCTTAGGATATATACGTATACTGACACAAAGTTGACTCTATAGGCTTGATTTTTCTTCAATAACAGATAGTACATATGAGTTGGAAATGACGTTTAATTTTTTTTAAATCATTTCAAAAAAGGAATATTACACTGATGACCGTTATATACCATTTATCTTACAAACCGTTGTTTAAAGACAAATACAACTTGTTTTCGTTCGTTAGTTACGTTTTGCAACTACTCGTGTTGTAAGATAAACTGTATCCTACATTCGGTCACACCAATGTTCGAAATATGATTGGTAATTTTATTCTTTCAAAATTTATTAACTTTTCTGGGGGCTTGGGCCAACCTTTTCATCCTTACTCCGAACCTCTCGGGATATAAAATATATTTATCTATAGAAAAAATTACATAATATATTTAGACCACCCCATCAAAAATTGCGTCAAAATTAAAAAATGTTTTTAAAGCAGTTTATAGGATATTTTTGTTT